>NC_056450.1:15031416-15331416 GCF_018296145.1 Oncorhynchus tshawytscha | reverse complement strand
AATGGTGTTTGATCAAATAAAGTTATTTTACAGAAAACAAATAGACTTTCAGCACGCTTTTGGCGAAGGGCACTACATGCTCGGGACTGACACAGATGACTGATTGACTGAAAGAAATTGATAGTAAGACTCCATGCAGCTTTTGATCATAACCCATTGCTGAAAAAATGTTGGTGTTATGGATTTGCATCCTCTGCCTTACTATGGTTTGAGAGTTACCCCTCGAATAGAACAGAGGGTTATTGTTAATGGAAGCCTCTCTCATGCAAAATCAGTTGTGTGGTGTACCGCACTGCAGCCGGCTAGGGCAGTGGTGTAAAGTACTAAAGTAAAAACACTTTAAAGTACTACTTAAGTCGTTTTTTGGGGAATATATACTTTACTATTTATACATGTTTGACAACTTTTACTTTACTACATTCATATAGAAAATAATATACGTTTTATGCCTAACATTTTTCCCGACACCCAAAAGAACTCGTTACACTTTGAATGCTTAGCAGGACAGGAAAATTGTCTAATTCACACACTTAGCAAGAGAACATCCCTGGTCATCCCTACTGCCTCTGATCTGGCAGACTCAAAACACAAATGCTTTGTTTGTATATTATGTCTGAATATTAAACTGTGCCCCTGACTATCTATAAATTTAAAAAAACAAGAATTGTGTCTGGTTTGCATAATATAAGACACTTTAAATGATATACTTTCTTTTGATATTTAGGTACATTTAAAACCAAATACTTTTAGACTTTTACTGAAGTAGTATTTTACTGGGTGACTCACTTTTACTGGAGTTATTTTCTTTTAAAGGCATCTTTACTTCTACTCAAGTATGAAAATGTGATACTTTTTCCACCACTGGTCTAGGGCCATTATTGTTTTGTTTTAACAAATGACCTTCCACTGACCTTGAATAAAGCCTGTGTGCCTATGTACGCTGATGACTTAACGAAAACACATTGGCAGCAACAGTAAATTAAATACACACTTAACATAGAGCTCTAGTCAATTTTAGAATGGGTAACTAGCAATAGGCTGGTGCTAAATATCTTAACTTAAAGCATAATATTTGGGACAAATCACTCACGCAACCTCATTTAGATCTATTATTGAATAATGTGGCTATTAGGCAAGTTGAGACTAAACTACTGGGTGTAACCCTAGATAGCAAGCTGTCATGGTCAAAACATATAGATTCAAATGGTTGCTAAAATGGGAAGAGGTCTGTCCATGATAGGGCGTCGCTCTGCCTTCTTGACATCTTAGTCGACCAGACAGGTCGTACGGGCCCTAGTTTCATCTAACCTGGACTACTGCCCAGCTGTGTAATTCAAAGGAAATGTGCGGCAAAAGACATCGATGAATGTCAGTTGGTCCAGTACAATGCAGCACTTAGATGTACATGGAGGGAAAGTGTCAGTAACATGCATACCAGTCTCGCCTGGCTCAAAGTTGAAGAGAGTGACTGCATCACTATTGGTTCTCGTTTCAGTATATTAGGCATATGTCACGAGTCTATACTTCACAGGAGAGCCATTTGAACGTACATTTTTATTTATTTATCAAAATGCATTTTTTGGCAGAAATGCCTTCTGGAACATGTGAACTTTCATGTGCAAATACAAATATATATTTTAATTACGAGCCTAGTTGATTTAGCCACAGAAAGACAGCAACCTTCCCACTAGCCATGATTGGCTGAGATAATGAGTGGGCTGGACATGCTGAGAGAGGAGTTTAGATTGGTCTGCCATGTAGCACGCTTTTGTCTATTTGAGCTGGTCAGTATGTTTTTTATTTAACTAGGCAAGTCAGTTAAGAACAAATTCTTATTTTCAATGACGGCCTAGGAACAATGGGTTAACTGCCTTGTTCAGGGGCAGAAGGACAGATTTTTACCTTTGCTAGCTAGCATTAAACTTATGTGTGGGTAATCCTGTCTAACACAGCTTTTTTCCTTCTTTCGCATAGTAGAACTTCATTAGAGTTTCTCTCCACTTTCTGGAGGACCAAGTTTTGAAATCAGTGGAATTAGAGTATGAAAGCTAAGGAGATGGAGAACACAGTTGTCTCCGGATTACAAACTAAGGAGAACCATGGCATCCGCAAGAGAGCGGGAGAAGAATTTGTCCATGTATACGGGTAAGATAGTCTAGCTAGCTACATTTTCAGATATTACACATTCCTAATTTTGTCAAAGTAATTTTAATTTCAAGTTAGTGTACTGTTAGCTACACATTGTGTGTATGATCTGTGTAGTAATATTATTTGTATCTCAGAGCCTTTGCTTTGCTAGTTATGCCAGCTAACATTTAACCTGGTTGGTTAGCTACCTGCAGATTCATGCTGGGTAGTAACTAGAGGTCGACCGATTTAATTAGGGCCGATTTCAAGTTTTCATAACAATCGGTAATCTGCTTTTTGGACGCCGGTTACATTGCAATCCACGAGGAAACTGCGTGGCAGGCTGACCACCTGTTACACGAGTGCAGCATCAAAAGGACCTTGTGGCTGCAAGGAGCCAAGATAAGTTGCTAGCTAGCGTTAAACTTATCCTATAAAAAAACAATGTGTGTTTGATGATATTACTAGGTTAACTAGCTTGTCCTGCGTTGCATATAATCAATGAGGATCCTGTTAATTTATCATCGATTCACAGCCTACTTCAACGTCGCCAAATAGATGATGCTTTAACAAAGGCGCATTCGGCGGGAAAGAAAAGCACAAACCTAGCCATAAACATCAATGCCCTTCTTAAAAATCAATACACAGAAGTACATATTTTTTAATCTGCATATTTAGTTAAGAAATTAATGTTAGCAGGAAATATTAACTAGGGTATATGCAACAGTTTGGGCTGCCTGGCCCGATGAACTAATTTGCCAGAATTTTACATAATTATGACATAACATTGAAGGTTGTGCAATGTAGAGCAATATTTAGACTTAGGGTTGCCACCCGTTTGATAAAATATGGAACGGTTCCGTATTTCACTGAAAGAAATATTTTGTTTTCGAAATGATAGTTTCCGGATTTGACCATATTAATAAGCAAAGGCTCGTATTGCTGTGTTTATTATATGTCTATGATTTGTTAGCACAGTCTGAGCGGTGGTAGGAAGTAGCAGGCTCCTAAGCATTCATTCAAACAGCACTTTACTGCGTTTGCCAGCAGTTCTTAGCAATGGTTGAAGCACAGCGCTGTTTATGACTTCAAGCCTATCAACTTCCGAGATTAGACTGGCAATACTAAAGTGCCTATAAGAACATCCAATAGCCAAAGGTATATGAAATACAAATAGTAGAGAGAAAGTCGACGCATCATAATTCCTATAATAACCACAACCTAAAACTCCTTAACTGGGAATCTTGAACCACCAGCTTTCATATGGTCTCATGTTCTGAGCAAGGAACTTAAACATTAGCTTTATTACATGGCACTTTTACTTCTCCAACACTGTTTTTGCATTATTTAAACCAAATTGAACATGTTTCATTATTTTATTTGAGACTAAATGGATTTTATTTATATATTATGTTAAGTTATAATTTTAAAAAAAGTGTTCATTCAGTGTTGTAAATGTCATTATTACAAATACATATATAAAAATCATCTGATTAATTAGCATCTGCTTTTTTGGTCCTTCAATAGAATGTTCACGACAGCCGTTGATAGACGTAGCTGGTAAATTCACTCTGGTTATCTACTCCGATTTCAAGCACTCATCGGAGTGTGCCAGAGCGCAGAATAACAGACAAATTTACAAACGCTCAACACCCTTTTAAATGGCCGGTGTCAGTAAACGTTTGAAAAAAATGAAAAAAGTATTGATGCCAGAAGCACAGTTGCAGTCACCAAAACTCTGGATAACAAACACAGCATATCCAGCCCCGCAAGGGCTAGTAAAACGGTCAGAGTGAGCTGGTCTTGCATGTGTGTCTGGAAGTAGCTAGCAAGCTAGCCAAAGTTAACCAGTTAGGTTGGGCGCTTGACTGCTGTTAGTACACAAAGCACGGCTCAACCCTTAAAGAGATGGGTGTGGCTAAAGCTTAAGAGTGTGTGAACGATGCTGAATGGTTGTAGACAAAGAGCTCTCCAGTAGGTGTACCAAAACATTCAAAGGCCATTTTCTCAAAAGTGAGGTTACAAGTTTATCAACTTTCAAAGCATAATTACTTTCCCATTATTCCTCAACTGTAGTGTATGATACCATTTTCTAGCTCTGAGTCTCTACTTTTATCCAATGTAAAAAATACAATTTCAAATTTTGCTACACAAGACCAAAATCGAGCCAGTCGGTCACAAATACCAAAATTGTACATTTTAAAAAGTGATTGAGGATTGAAGAACACGTGTTACTATAGTGAGGAGGGGTAGAAAAAAAAAAAACTCAAAACGATGTCATCCTAAAACTGCTTACAACACAAAAATAACTGTTTCTTCCTCAACTGTAAATAATTCCTGCATTGCCAGTCCCTGTGGACTATCGATCCTGCTCGGTCCTGTCCCAAACTCGACCCCCATTCCTGCCAGAATCCCACGGTAGTCCTGTTCCTGTGTTAACCTGTCCAATGTCTAAATGTTGCATCCTAAAGTCTATTGTTTAGAGATGACTTAATTTGCCCTTATATTCAATTGTTGTGCACCAGCAGGGTCCGTTTACGTAAGAGAGGACAAGCAAGATAGATATGAACTGGATCTGTCACTCACCTCCCATTCCAAGGTGGAGCTCCTTCACTATGATGACGTTTTGGAAGTAAGGGTTCTGCCTGAAGTGGAACCCGATTCTGTAGCCAAGCTTGTTGTTTTTGAAGGATTCAATCTACGTAGGAGACAAGACATTTTAAATTCAGGGGAGCAATAGGTTATTTATTCTGAAGAATATAAAGATTCATTACATTTTCACTGGGAATATTTAATTACTTCAAGGTTGGTCATGTAACTGAGAGCGTCTTCATCGGTTTCATCGATGTGAGCAGAGAGATGAGGGTGGTTCAACAACTGTTGAGCTTTGAGTCAAGAGAAAAATAAATGTGACATACCTACACACTCACCAACATATACAGCGTCTATGCACATAATTCACAGGCACATGAATTGGGATCATGAAGTAATTTGTTGCCATCTGGAAAAGTGTGTGCGTGTCACTGTGTGCATTTGTAAGAGTATTCAAAAGGATACTGCCGTGACCCAGAAGTCGGGGATGGCTTGTGTGATTGAGCTGCGCTGGTCCAGGTGTGGACGGCGCTGGCAGCTCATCTTCAGCTCTAACCGCTGGTGGAGCCACGCACCTTTCTTCTCCAGAGTATCCAGCCTCATCTGTACCTGTGCTAGAAGGGACAATGATTGTCGGATCTCTGGGGCCATCTTCACTGATACTATGGCGCACTCCCCGTCATCGTCATTATCCGATGGGAATGAGGAACTCGGTGTGGAGGATGATCCAGGTATTGAGTCGTCATCCTCATCAGGCATGTCCTCAGCATCGTCCCTGTCAACTCCACACAGTGAGGTAGAGCTGTCTGCCGCTGCTGCCTGCGTGTGAAGACCCCTTTCGGGTTTTGCCCGTTCGTTTGAGGACTCATGGTCACCACGCTTAACTTTGTGTCCCAGTCTCTCATGATGTACAACTTTTTTGGAGGTGCAGGAGGTTTGTTTCGCCTCATCTGTTGTTGCTCTTGTGGAACTAGCGAGTGCCTTGGCGGCTGCTATTGCGGCCGAATCAGACTGGTCCATTGAAGTTGAGGGTCGGCAATCTCCAGCACTTTCCTCTGTGTCTTTCTTTGGATCGCGAGAGACTGGTGCACTCTCCGCGGCGCTGACCTGTGCATCAGCGTCTAGTCCACTCTCGTCATTTCCATTCTTCTCTTCCTTGGCTGATACTTTATCGCCATCTTCCCTATTTTTGTTTCCATGAGAATTCGATGTTAATTCACTGGACACGTCGTCGCCCACTCTGGCTAACTTACTAGGAAGCGGGGCCTCACCAGCCTGTTCAGGGGACGGACATCGTTTCTTCAGTGCGGAGACTGCAGACTTTTTGCTAAAGCTCTTTTTTTCGCTCATTTTTGCCAATTAACCTTAGCTTACTAGCTAAAGCAATACACCACAAATGAGTTAGGGGGTATTGGAATTGCTTGCTTAGATGTAACTGGCTAACTTGTTCGTTGCACAAATTACTAGCTAGTATTTCCTATAAACAGTTAGCAAGCTAGTTTGGCTAGCTACTTGCCCTCCTTTTCCGCGTAAATTTAGCTAGAGGCCTAAAGCGAGCTAGCTTACCTTACGTGTGTCCTTCGTATCACAACACGGCCCCATTCTCTTAAAAGCCAGATAACAATTTAGCAATAGTTGTGCATAATAATAAAGTATCAACTTTATATTGAATAATGTATTGGTTTATAAATCACACAGTCCTGAAATTACTTATTTGTCCTTTCCCTCACTATTTCTTCGTCCGCTATATTTATTACATTCCGGGACAGGAAAACAATTCGCTGATTGGTTAGAGGTCGCCGCGCCGAATGCTTTCCACCAATGATACAACGGGGATAATGTTTAAGTGTTTGGAGCCCACTGAGGTATAATAAGACCAGTGCTATTCGGGGTCCTTGGGATATCCATATCATAAGCCTTAACAATTTTACATTTCAACTAGTCCCAAGGATGCTAGATAGCACGGACACCCGAGTCCGCTTTGTTTTTTTCTTTGTTTTTTCTTGAACTCGTGGGATTGGTTATGTACTTTGCTAAATATGCATTTTGAATATATAATACAACTTCTTTATATGTTGAGGTCTAACGTAAAACCTGGACTGCGATATTCTACTGTTGTTTTCAAGGTAATCTACTCACGTTAGCATATGCCAATTCATGGCCCTTCTATGGACCAACATCACATGCGCACTAGCACTCAGTGCGCACAGGGAGCAGGGTTTCAACGAGTCAAAGTGGAAATATTATAAAAATGTATGAAAACATAAACTAGCTTCTTGGTCTTAATTTAGCAGTGTGGTTAAGGTTATATTTAAAATCTAATTTTGAGAAATTGTGGAAATAGGCAGCATTTATTTATGGCAACTAGGGAGCAGCAAGGTTGTTTTTATTTTAACCTTTAACTAGGCAAGTAATTTAAGAACAAATTCTTATAAACAATGACAGCCTACTTGTAAAGCCCCCCTGGCCAAACCCTCCCCTAACCCAGACGACGCTGGGCCAATTGTGCTCCGCCCTATGGGACTCCCGATCACGGCCAGTTGTGATACAGCCCAGGATCGAACCCGGGTCAGTAGTGAAGCCTCTAGCAGTGCCTTAAACTGCTGCGCGACTCTGGGTCTAGTTACCTGGGGTCTAGTTGTCACTAGTAACCACAGGCAGACCCTGGCAGTATAGAAAAAAATGTATATAAACAAACATATTTTTAGTCTTAATTTAAGGTTAGCAGTGTGGTAAAGATTAGAGTCAAGGTTTAAAATCAGATTTTAAGAAGAGGAATAGGTAGGGTTTAACCACAATTATGACTTGGTGGCTGTGGCAACTAGTGTAAAGCAAGCAGTAGTGACATGTCATCCAAAAACATGGCAGACATTGGATGACTATAAAATGTTGCTTGATGCTCTCGAACCCAATCCATGTGCCGACTCTCTGATCTACAAATCATCTTTCATCATATCACATCACTCATTATTGTTTGCAGATCAGTCAGTCACAATTTCCCCTCGATACATTGTGGTTTTGATCCTCTCGAACGCGGCCAATATCTTCCATTGGATGTTTTGTGGCTGACCCTGTGCTGTTCCCCAGTCGTGTATGTTGTGTTGGGCTGGGTACTGTGACAGCAAAAGTCACCAAATTTCCATTGTCTCTGTATAGTGGACCATTAAAGATTACATTGTATTGTGTCTCAGACTCAGCAGCTCCCCAGAGCAGAGCTCGTCTTCTCAGCTAATGCGCAAATACAAAACGCCGCAGACAGAGGCACAAAGTGGCCAAAATAGACCGGGTGAGCTTAAACACTGGACTGTTGCACATACTTGTATGTGAGTGAGACTGGGAACAAGAACGGTTGTGAGTATGTGTCTGACACACTAAGTTTCTCCCTCTCTCTTTTCCAGTCTTTGTCCTTTAGCAGTATCACAGATTCCACTATTCCAATATTACGTTTTTGAAAGATTGAAATCCGAATAAAACAAATTCACACACATCCCACCATTCATTAAATTGTATGTTCATTGTCGTGGCATGCTTGGTTCAATAGCTATTGATAAGAGAGAACTGAATATCCAAAATCTGAAACAAATTTTCCCTAACTTTACCATGCCAAAGCAAATCTGACTGGCATCATTACTGAGAAGTATGGGAAAAGTAATGCTTTTAACCAGCCTTATATTTTGAAGAAACTCAAATAATTGAACCTTGAACTATCTAGGTCAAATAGGGGAGATGCGTTGTGCTGCGAGGAGTTTCTGCTTTTTGAAACCAGGTTGTGTGTTATTTTGAGCAATATGAGATGGAAGTTCCATTCAATAAGGGCTCTATATAATACTGTACACTTTCTTGAATTTGTTCTGGATTTGGGGACTGTGAAAAGACCCCTGGTGGCATGTCTGGTGGGATAAGTGTGTGTGTCAGAGCTGTGTGTAAGTTGACCATGTTAAATCCCAAATTGTTTACACATTCACATTTATTATAAAAGTGATGCACTCGACTCTTAGCCAAGAGAGACTGGCATGCATAGTATTTATATCAGCCCTCTGATTACAATTAAGAGCAAAACATGCCACTCTGTTCTGGGCCACCTGCAGCTTAACTAGCTCTTTCCTTGCAGCACTGGACCACACTACTGAACAATAATTAAGATTAGACAAAACTAGAGCCTGCAGAACTTGCTTTTTGGAGTGTGGTATTAAAAAAAGCAGAGCATCTCTTTATTACAGCTAGACCTCTCCTCATCTTTACAACCATTGAATCTATACGTTTTGACCATGACAATTTACAATCTAAGGTAACGCCAAGTAATTTAGTCTCCTCAACTTGTTCAACAGCCACACCATACATTACCAGATTCAGCTGAGGTCTAGCACTTAAGGAATAATTTGTACCAAATACAATGCTCTTAGTTTTAGAGATGTTCAGGACCAGATTATTACTGGCCATCCATTCCAAAACAGACTGCAACGCTTTGTTAAGGGTGTCAGTGACTTCATTAGCTGTGGTTGCTGATGCGTATATGGTTGAATCATCAGCATACATGGACACACATGCTTTGTTTAATGCCAATGGCAGGTCATTGGTAAAAATAAATAGAAGAGTAGAGGGCCTAGAGAGCTGCCTGGTGGAACCCCACACTTTACATGTTTTTTCAACAGGTTATGATCAATAACATTAAAGGCTGCACTGAAATCTAATAGCACAGCTCCCACAATCATGTTATTATCAATTTCTTTCAACCAATCATCAGTCATTTGTGTCAGTGCAGTACATGTTGAGTGCCCTTCTCTATAAGCATGCTGAAAGTGTTAATTTGTTTACAGAGAAATAGCATTGTATTTGGGCAAACACCATTTTTTCCCAACAGTTTGCTAAGCCTGCTGACAGCATGCTTTTAGGTCTGCTGTTAGAACCAGTAAAGGCTGCTTTACCACTCTTGGGTAGCATAATTACTTTGGCTTCCCTCCAGACCTGAGGACAAAGACTTTCCTCTAGGCTCAGATTAAAAATATGACAGATAGGAGTGGCTACAGAGTCAGCTACCATCCTCAGTAGCTTTTCATCTAAATTGCCAATGCCAGGAGGTTTGTCATTATTGATGATAACATTAATGTTTACATCTCTCCCACTAACTTTACAAGATTCAAACATGCACTGCTTTTCCTTCATTATTAGTTTTTTTTTTTATGCATGAATACAATTGCTCACTGTTCATGGTGGGCATTTCCTGCCTAGATTTGCCCACTTTGCCAATGAAAAAAGCATAAAAATAATTGGCAGCATCAAATGGTTGTGATGAATAAGCCATCTGATTCAATGAAAGATGGAGTTGGATTTGTGCTTTGGGTGGTGGACCATTCTTGAGATACATGGGAAACTGTTGAACGTGAAAAACCCAGCAGTGTTGCAGTTCTTGACACAAACCAGTGCGCCTGGCACCTACTACCAACTTCCATTTAAGAATGGAGGCCACTGTGTTCTTGGGAACCTTCAATGCTGCAGAAATGTTTTGGTACCCTTCCCCAGATCTGTGCCTCGAAACAATCCTGTCTCGGAGCTCTGCAGACACTTCCTTCGACTTAATAGCTTCGTTTTTACTCTGATATGCAGTGTTGTCACTCATGGGGACACTAAGTCACCGCAAAATCTATGGGTAGAACTCGAAAATTCAAGCCCCTTGGGTGCTGCCATAGAGTTACATTAGAAGTGCCCATCCAAGAAGGCTCAAGGTCATTGTCATTTTATCTGTGGCCATCAAATCACATTACTTCTAGAGTAGCTTTGATTGGACTGACCATGTCAACATCATACTTTCAAATCTTAGCTAGCAAGCTTGCAGTCATCACGAATCAAGTCGTCAATCTACTGGCAAATCGTATTCAGTCCTTGTCATATGAAGTTAAATAATGAAGAGAAATTATATCGGTGCTCATCGGCCAAAAACATTACTCACCAAGTTGGAAATCACAAATTCAACAATGACTGGTTTGGAAGGAATCAGTGGATAACTGAACATTGAAAAGCAATCACCAGAATGCTATTCAGTGGAGTGGGTGTGTGGTCCAAGTCCGGGTTTAAGGGTCTCTTTTCCAAGATTAAAAGGATAAACATTCGACATTGGCCATGCTGTGAATCCAGCATGACTTCTGCCACGATCAAAACAACTGGAAACTTGGAACTGAAATCTCAGACTTCAGTGAGTTCAAGACAACTGGGAACTCGGGGAAAAAAACAAGCTTCGACTGGGAAAATACGTTTTGAAAGGTCAACTCAGAATTCCAAGTTGGGAACTCATGCCTCTGTCACATTCATCGGAAGGAGACCAAGGCGCAGCATGATACAAATACATACTCTTTAATAAAACAAAACCAGTACACTTACAAAACAAACCTGCCGCTATAAAAACCCAACCGCTGACACAGACAACTACACATAGACAATAACCCACAAAAACCAACATGGGAAATGGCAACCTAAATAGGATCCCCAATCAGAGACAACCATAAACAGCTGTCTTTGATTGGAACCAATTCAGGCCACCATAGACCTACATTTACCTAGACATACCAAAACCCCATAGATATACAAAAAAACACTAGACAGGACAAAAACACACATACCACCCTCGTTACACCCTGACCTAGCCAAAATAATAAAGAAAACAAATATAACTAAGGTCAGGGAGTGACAGCCTCTTTCTAGAGCTCCGACCTGATTATCACTGATGTCATGATTCAACCTTTTTTCTGAGTTCCCAGTTGTCTTTAAAGCATCACAGATGCTGAGAATGCCAGACTTTGATGACAAAGTGTGATGACAAAATTTGCCCACGAAGGACTGCTGCGTCACCTTCCTGTTCAAGTAAGCACAGCACAACAAGGTATGTTCAAAAATGTCTTATATGCTGCTTCATAAATGACGTAATATGCCAGGGAGATATGTATACTGTTGCTAAGCAAGTAATACTAAGTGTATGTTGTGTAGTAAGCTGTTAGTAGCCCATGTGTCTCACCCTAATAATTTGGTCCCTTTCCACCACATAATTTAAACCTACCATTCTGAGATGGTGGTGCACATGTAGCTTATAGTCTGTTTTAGAGAAATGTCATCATCAAATATTGTAAGAGCTTTCATTGTGTGATTATATGCCCCCCTTATTTATTCTGGGTTCTGAATTGGTATACAGGGAGCATACTGTAAGAACGGCCCATGGTCTGGATTCTGTCGCTGTCCATTTCAAAGTCCTGAACAAATAGTTATATTGACTACGTCCGTCCTAGCTCACTCATTAACGTCTTAATCAAAATTACGGATTGCATCTTATCCGCTCATCTTCCCCTTATGCCATAGTTTGTACATCTCAATTGTCAGTAGAAACCACATTTGTTTAAGCAAGACAGCCATATCAGCTATGTTTTTTAAAAGAAAGTAAATGAGGCTGAATGAAAAGTTTCAATGCCATATAATGCTACGCTGATAGCCAGGTGTGGAGGATTCACTCCATGTGTCACGGATCCCCCCAGTACTGCTGCTCATTCCTTTCACCAGCTCCAGAGGTCTATGTCACCGGTCTTCTAGGTGTCACTGAACGGACTCATTACCACCAACACTGGACTGTCTTGTCTCATTACACACACCTGGTTCCCATTCCCCCTGATTAGAATGTGTATATGTGTGCCCTCTGTTACCATGTCTGTTGGTCTTGTTAGCACCTGTGCTGTCGTATTGGCTTACATGCTACGTGTTATTGGTTTACGGCCCGTGTATTATTTTGAGGTTTACACCTTACGCTTTTGTTTGGGTGGAGAAAATAAAAAAACACTTTCTTATTCCTGCACCTGTCTCCGCTCATTATACAACGTGACACCATGGTGCTGTAAAGAAAGTTCTGCTGTTGGGACAGCTTTATGTAGGCCCTAACAGTTTGTGGGCACCATTTGTCACCGTTCTAGTGCCATTAATGTGTAATTTATTTAAAGGTCTTTATCTTTAAACTAGTATTGTGAGTGTCTTCATTGCAGTGCCATTGCTTAACAGAATGTCTTTCCTTTCAGTATGGAGGATTCGGACTACTTTGAGCAGTTCCCAGAGGATGAAGGTAAAGCAGGACTGCTGCATGTGACTATCAGAGTTTTTACATAGTTGTAAAAGGATGAAACATAAAAGAATAAGGAGACATTTTCAGATCCTTATTTTGCTTATCTTGCTATATTCACTGTTTCAATCGTACAGTTACATCTCAGGCCAGTCCAATACATCCAATGTACTTGAATATAATTGCACATGAAACACAAGTGTACATTTAGAATAATGGTTAGTGTGATTGACTTTTGACCTTTGATTTTGCAGATGAAGCGTCGACTACGCCGGTGCCAGAGATGGTGAAGCCCACTCCTGTGTGCCCAGTCATTCTTCAACGAGAGCTCGACTTAGAGGTAACGGTGGAATAACTCATCAGTATTTACCAGTTATCTTTGAACTTGTGTACATATCTTTAGAATATACTAGATTCTCTGTTTTAAATTTCACCCTGACCCATTTAGGAATGACACGCTGCCTTTCACTTTGAGAACAGTTACAGGAATTATTTACATTTTAGTCATTTAGCAAACATTCTTACCCAGAGCAACATACAGTAGTGAATGCATACATCGTCATACTTTATGACTAGTCCCTGTACCTCGAAGCCATTCTGGTCCCAGATCTATTTCTGCTGTATAGCCAACTCCTATAGTCATTTTCATACCAAACAATGACCATAGGAGTTGCCTGTACACCCCAAACAGATCTGGGACCATGCTACCTCAAAGCCTGTCACTGTCACTTATTTCTCTTTGTTATTCCTACAGACTGCCAATGACAGACCTATTTCTCCTCTCCTAGCCAACCTTCCATCAGCAGATGGAACACTGTCCAGTACCACTGTATCCCTGGGTGAACAATAACCTCATGTGCCTTCCACAGCACAAATCAATGAAGTGCTATCCATACCTGTAGCATCCCAAGTCAACCAACTGACAACTGAACTTTCACCGGAACTGGACTGTGAAATAGCGAAACTCAACGACCAACCCCAGGAGGAGCCCAAAGATAGAAGTACCGCCACACCTCTGAGCTGGTCTCCAACATCACTCCACAGCAGCATGGCTGAAACCTTAGAGGCCGAGGAGAAGCAGGAGGGAGGAACCTCCACCCTGACTCAGAACCACACATTGAACCTGACCCACCTCACACAGAGATCCAAGCCAACATGCCTTCACTGGAAGATGTTTCATATCAGTGTGCATCCCGCAACACCAGAAGTAGTGGCGGAGGAGGAAGATGTAGAGGAGGTGCCTCAGCAGGGGTCGAAGGTGGAGGCGGAGGATCCAAGGCAGGAAGCAGAGAACGAGACAGAGGACAACAAAGTCCTTCAGAATTCAGGAGCCAAGCACCAACTTCCCAAGTCTCCTAGAACATCCCTCAGATCCCACCAATTATTGAGTTCAGTAGAACAGAAGGTAGCAACTCCCAGATAGAGGTTTCCCTTGAGGCCTCCCCATCTCTCCCAGAAGTGATGCTAAGCAGCTGACGTAAATGGATGATGGCATGGCCAGAGAAGTTTGAGTCTTGATTATGGAGGATACAGGGCCCAGGCTCAAGCGCTCCCAGGCAGATTGGGAAGAGTTTCCCGGTGTAGTGGCCACTTGCTGTCTTTTGAAGTCACAGACAACACCTCAGCTTCATCCATGACTAGGGTTGCACATTTTGGGGAATATTCAGAGGTGGAAACTTTCCTTGGGAATATGTGAACTAATGGAAATATGGGAATTAATATCAATACCAATTAAATATAGATGTTTTTTGCATTGGATATATTTACCATATATGGAGACATAATTGCAAATTATTAAATCCTTCCAATAGAAAAAAAAAACTTTAGTTACGAATTGAACTTAAATTAAATTAGCTGACTCTTCACATGGGATGATTTCACTGAACAACAAAAGGGAATATCTAATGATCCATCGCATCTCCCAAAAACGTTCTCAACATACATCTGTAAAATGATAGTCTAGAAACTAAAGCTTTGGTTGTCTTCCTCAGGCTTCCATGTCTCCTCCCTGGACCTCCTCAATGTCCACCTCTTGAACATCAGACTCTGGGGCCTCATCTTCACTGTCACTTTCCAACCTTGTTGAGGATGGCTCGTTGTCAGGCTCAAAAAGCCTAAAATTTGCCCAGATGGCCACCAATTTTTCAACCCTTGTATTGGTCAGCCTGTTGTGTTCCCAAACAAGGACCAGTTAGGCTCTGAGGCGGCTGATGTTGGTGGGATTTGGAGGATGGAGGCAACAGGGAAAGAGCCTCAGACCCACAAAGTCCCTTCCACCAGGTGGCTGATGAGATCTGTTGGCACCACTGCCATATTGCATCTCCATCCCAAAGCCCTTGCTTGGAAGTGTACTTCGCCAGACTGCCAAGAACCTTGCCCTCATCCAGTCCAAGGTGGCGAGACACGGTAGTGATAACACCATAGGCCTTGTTGATCTCTGCACCAGACAGGATGCTCTTGCCAGCATACTTGGGGTCCAACGTGTACGTTGTGGCGTGTATGGGCTTCAGGCAGAAGCCTTCACACTTTGATTTATTTCAGAACTGCAGTTTCCTGTGCTTGGAGCAACAGTGAAGTGGACAGGGCAGTACGGAGTTCCTCTTACATCTGCAAGCAGAGTCTGAACATCAGACAGGATGGCATTGTCTCCTATCAGATTGTCTCCATAGACCACTGAGGTACTCTGTATGTGAATCTGTCTGCAATTGCATTTTACTACTAAAGCGTTTTATACCAAGGTGTCTGTGTCTTATCTGGAAGACTGATTGTTAAAGGAAACTTACATCACCACATGCAAAGGACCACCCAACAGTATCCATTGTTTTCAGTGCCATGATGTCCTTGAGGAGCAGATTCCATGCATGAGCAGCACAGCCAATGGGTGTGATGTGAGGGTAGGACTCCTCCACTTTAGACCAAGCAGCCTTCATGTTCGCAGCATTGTCTGTCATCAGTGCAAATACCTTCTGTGGTCCAAGGTCATTGATGACTGCCTTCAGCTCATCTACAATGTAGAGACCGGTGTGTCTGTTGTCCCTTGTCTGTGCTCTTGTAGAATACTGGTTGAGGGGTGGAGATGATGGGGTTAATTATTCCTTGCCCACGAACAGTTGACCACCCATCAGAGATGATTGCAATAATCTGCTTTCTCTGCTTTGCTTGACCTTCACTTGAACTCTGAACTCTGCATCCAGCAAATTAGTACATAAAGCATGTCTGGTAGGAGGGGTGTATGCTCGGCGAAGAACATTCAAAAATCTCTTCCAATACACACTGCCTGTGAGCATCAGAGGTGAACCAGTTGCATACACAGCTTGAGAAAGACATTCATCAGTATTTCTCTGACTACGTTCCTCCATTGAGTCAAACTTCTGATTCCAGGAGGACCATGAGCTGTTTCTATCAATAAGGTGTCTGATTCATCATTTTCACCTCGAATAGAAGTAGAGGGTCTTTTGTCAGAGGTTGCTTGTTGTGAATGCTGAGGGAACTTTATGCACTTGGCCAGATGATTCTTGCACAGTATTTGAAAATGTACACAGCTTTTCATTCTACATTAGCTGCAGTGAAATATCTCCACACATTTCCTGTAAACATTAGGGGGGAAAAAATAGTTTAAAAAACAACCAATACAATTCCATGTACCGGTAAATAGTTAAGCAGTTAGATTTAAACAGCCCCTTTGTAAGATTTTTTAAAAATGGAACATGTATGAAAACAGGTGAATTAACACTCCGTTAGCAGGCTCAAGCAAGCTAAAACCCACATGGTATCAAAAACTAACTAGCAGAAATTGTCAAGTTAGAAATGATTTAAACATACTTTGCTGTAGGCTATTTACTAGTTTACAAAAAAATGTTTGTCATATAAAATATTCACCCCACCCAGTATTGTAATCAAAACTTACCAGAAAGCATGTAGTCCTTGGCTCAGTCAATGTAGTAGTGTGGGCTAAATAGCATCTCATTAGTGTGCAAGATCTTGAGAATCAGCTGTACATGTGATGGAAGAATGCACTGTGCATGCAGAGGGTTGCAATTCCATTGAATTGGGGATAGTTTAACCAAAATATTCCACAAGACCTAGAATTGCCTTATGTGTACCCCACAAAAAAGGCTCACTGTTATAAGCTATTTTTTTAATGAATTTAAGCAAAATTCCCAGGCTTAATTTCCCATGGAAAATGTCCAGAAAAATTCTGAAAATGTACCTGAAAGTTTCCGACCCTTTGCAACCCTGTCGATGACCCTGACCCAAGAAGGTACTAGCAGTTCAAATGAGGAAGACGCTACTACGGTGGATGAGTCGTCGTCGTAGTTTCAGATTTCCTCAAAAACAGTGGGAGGTCTATCAAGCAGATCATCAGAGGCTCAGATCACCAAGCCCCTAACCCCCCAGGCTGAGCCGACCCATGACTGTGGCCATCGGCCTTGTCGTGGGGTCACCAGGTTGCTCATTATTACACACACCTGTCACTATGGGTACGCGCACCAGCGCCTCATCAGACTCACCTGGACTCCATCACCTGCCTGATTACCTTCCCTATATATGTCACTCCCTTTGGTTCTTTCCCTGGGTGTTATTGTTTCTGTTTAAGTGGTTCCATTTCTGTACTGTTTGTTTGTTTGTTTGTTTGTTTGTTTGTTATTTATTTATTTAGTGACTCCCTGTACTTGTTTCCTGACTCCCAGTGTACACGTTACAGCAACAAAATGTAGAAAAAGTCCAGCGGCGGTGTGAACACTTTCTGAAGGCACTGTAAATACTGACATACACATAATCCCAGCTGTACTCAGGGGTGTCATGCACCCATTATTTTAGAGGGGGCACAAAGTACGTGGAGGGTTGGTGGTCGGAAAATGTAGCATTTTTTAAACACCTGAAACAGCTTTTTCCTTCAATCTAAAGCCATAATAATTACACCTAATTTGATGTAAAAAAATAAATAATAATTATCGAAACATACCTCTTTAATTATGCATATTGAATTGATTCTTAGGAGTCTAGTACAACTGCATCACTGGTAAATTGTATCATAACTCAATAAATAAAGCAATTTTAGTATTTTCTAAAGTCTAGGAACCTTGCCAGTAGGCATTTCAGTTAAAATAGTTAGACAAGCTAATCTAACTTGATTTTCGCCTGAAATGGCTAGGTACCTAGTTGAGGTTGGGAGAATGTGAACCTACATAGCTAAAGGTAAAATTCATAAAATTGCTAGGTGGCTACTGAGAAACAAAAAAAAAAATGTGTCTGCTAATATAAGACAAATTAGGGCCCAGTGCACTACTTTTATGAAAAAAAAGAAAAAATATATATTAGTGTTTACCAGCATTTGTAACTTGTGTCTGATAATTATCTGTACAAAACAGTTAATCTGATAATATTTGTGGAATATAAAAATACCTGTTTGATAGACAGTACCAGTCAAAAGCTTGGACACACCTACTCATTCCAGGGTTTTTCTTAATTATTATTATTTTTTTACATTGTAGAATAATAGTGGAGACATCAAAACTATGAAATAATAGGGCTTTGCTTATTTGAGCTGTTCTTGACATAATATGGACTTGGTATTTTACCAAATAGGGTTATCTTCTGCATACCACCCCTACCTTGTCACAACACAACGAATTGGCTCAAACGCATTAAGAAGGAAAGAAATTCCACAAATGAACTTTTAACAAGCCACACCTGTTAATTGAAATGCATTCCAGATGACTACCTCATGAAGCTGGTTGAGAGAATGCCAAGAGTGTGCAAAGCTGTCATCAACGCAAAGGGTGGCTACTTTGAAGAATCTCAAATATAAAATACATTTTGATTTGTTTAACACTTTTTTGGTTACTACATGATTCCATATGTGTTATTTCATAGTTTTGATGTCTTCACTATTATTTTACAATGAAAAAAAAAGTACAAATAAAGAAAAGGTGTTTCCAAACGTTTGACTGGTACTGTATGTTTTTCAGTTTCTTAAAATACTTTGCAAATGCAACTTATTTTACTGTTCGTGAAAACTGAAATGGTCAATTCATAACTTTTTTATGTAATATCTCTTATCCAGAGCAACTTACAATAGTGAGTGCATACATTTTTGTACTGATCCCCCCATGTGAATTGAACCCACATCCTTAGCATTGCAAGTGTCACGTTCTACCATCTGAGCCACATCACATCATTACAAACCACTTGATGTCTCAATGTACTCAATTACTGCATTGTGCATAGTTTTTCATCATGGTGATGGAAAGTCTATAGGTACAAACCTAGATGACCTGGCTATGTGCATGACAGTAATGCATATTTGCATTAAGGGGTTTGTAAGGATGGTAAATTAATACTGCACAAAAAGTGGTTGTTTTCCATGTTATTTGATCAAGAAATATATTTAATTTGATGTGGATGTTTTTGAGTCTTTGCCCATAACTTTGCACCTTTTGGTGTAAATGTTAGAGGACAGGGTTTTGTTCTGTCTGGATTCCATTAGAATGACAATCCCAGAGGAAGGGACAGGTCAACTCTTAACAATTCCAACTATTGAATCCCTCAAGATACTGTTCTTAATTATATAACAACCTATTTTTGCCTAAGAGTTGCTGAAAAAATGTTTTGTTTTGTCCATGCTACAGATGTCTATATCCTCCGATAATACTAGTAAAGGCCCACTGCACTACATTTGTGAAGAATTTTTTTTTTTTTCCAAAAATAAGTTATATTTTTGTTAATGTATATTACTATTTATTTATTTATTTTTTGCTACAGTACCCTCAGCAC
This sequence comes from Oncorhynchus tshawytscha, assembly GCF_018296145.1. NCBI lineage: Eukaryota > Metazoa > Chordata > Actinopteri > Salmoniformes > Salmonidae > Oncorhynchus > Oncorhynchus tshawytscha. The sequence continues at coordinate 15,311,831 of NC_056450.1, read as the reverse complement.
CCCTACTTCCTGCTGCTCTGCCCCCTCTGCAAAATAGTAATTCATTTAACAGCTGAAAAATACAAAAAACAGGACAGGTCTGCCCCCCAGCGAATGTTGTGGTTAACTACACAGAGAGCAACACACTCTTTGGATAATGCTTGTTAACTTACAATATTTTTGTGCACCTATAAAGGATCTAATTTTTATGACATTTTAATTGTCATAAAGCAACTCTTATTCATGTGTTTTATAATTACTGTTGGGCCAAATTACATAGGTATTATTCAGTATGGATGAATTTTATCATCATGTCACACTTTATATAATTTACTACTTTTTAGCTACTTTGCAACTACTTAGCATGTTAGCTAACCCTAACCTTAACCCTTTTAGATAACCATAACCATTTTAGCTAACCCTCCCCTAAACCTAACCTTAACCCTTTAACTTAACTCATAACCTAACCCTAACCCCTAGACTAGCTAACATTAACCAGCTAGCTAACGTTAGCATTAGCCATCTAGATAACATTAGCAACAACAAATTGGAATTCGTAACATATATTTAGCAAATTTGTAACATATTGTGCATATTGAAAATTCGTAACATATAATACAAATTGCAATCCGTAACATACCGTAAAACTTAAATTACATTTGTCCATTTTAATAGCTAGGCAACTGCACACATTTCAACAAATAAAAAACAGTTTCAAATAAATGGCAGGTCTAAATTAATTGTTCAAGGTTTAATGTTTGATTTGTTACATTAAATAATTCAGTAATGACTCAAAAAAATGATGACAATCATCTGTTTTTATTGTCAGTAGGAAACTGCTAGCCATTGGCTGCTAAAAGCTGAGAACTGCTAGCTAACTGGCAAGCACAACAACAGTCAACAACTTCGGGAGTACCGACACCTGCCTCAAATAGGAAATAGACCGCCTGGCTCAAACAGAAGCTTGTCTCTAATAAGCACCTGTTGTGTTCAGTGATTTAAGCAAATGAATGCCAAGGCTATTAATATAAGTTTCACGGTATTGTACAAATTGCAATACTTAACATATCATACGAATTGTAATCACAAATGAATACATACCATACAAAATGTAACATATCGTACTAAATGGTGTACAGAATAGAGACCAGGTTGTTTAAGGTCACAGTGCATTGCCATTCCGACTTCATGACATTTGACCTTTTACATATAGTGGGAATTCCTGGTACATGCAAATGTGGCTTCTTGGCAAATAAAGATCATTATGATTCTGATAGGTGATTCAAATCAAATTCAAATCCAAATGTATTGGTCACATTCGCCGAATACAACAGGTGTTGACTTTACCGTGAAATGCTTACTTACGAGCCCATTCCCAACAATGCACAGTTAAAAGTAAGAAAGATATTTGCTAAATATAAAGGAAATAGTAACACAATAAAATAACAATAACGAGGCTATGTAAAAGGAGCAAGGGTACCGAGTGGAATAGAACTGATGAACCCCGCGAACAGGCGAACAGCATCCACGAAGGCAGACGCAGCCATTTCATTGGGATTACTTTAAAATCATTCATTTAAACATCCAAACGTTTTTATTTTGACGTTTTGTCGACTAGACATGCGATATGAATATACATTTTTGTCATTTTCAATAGCCTATGACAAATCAAATGCGCTCCCATCGTCCGCCAGGCAGACACATGCAATGTGGACCTTCACCGGACAACAACACAGACTGGCTGCAAATTACTGGGTAAATAAATGCACAGCGTTTGCTTCTACATCGTGAAAATAGAGATTCATCGAGGTTATTTTGAAGACTGTGGATATGCGTCAAGGGGCGTCAAGACGTTAGTCGAGGGAAACTCGATATTTCAATTTATGTTTATGGGTATGAAAATGTAAGATTTGGATCTGACGATGTAGAGGAAGATTGTATTGCAGGCTATAGAGGTTAGCCTACGTGCTGTTACTGTTACCTCACCTAAATTGTCTTTAGACTATATTTACCTCGGACCTGACGCAACAATAGCCTACCCGATGATAGTGCAAATGACATGAAATTGTGGAAACGAAAATTTGACACATCCTTTGGTCTGTGTCTGTGTGAAACTTATGCTTAAGAGGCCCAGTAAACGTTATGCTACCTGTGGCCCAACCCAATTGTGTAATCGCTCAGAGAGGACAGACATAGCCTATCTTGAGTGTGGTGGTTTCAATATTGACTGGAGAATGTGTTCATACAATGTCAGTGACGCTTCTATGAAGGATGATTCCCGCATCTTTACATATCCTAGCAGTGTTGGGGGGTAGTGAACTAAAGCCTACACGTAATTCAACTAGTTTAACTACATTTTGCAGTAACTTGGTGGTAGTTGAACTAAATAAAAATCTTGGTAGTGTTTTCAGTAGTATTTTTTTTTGCCATGTAGCGGTGCAGCTAACTACTGGAACTACACACTACATTTTTTGCAATAAAAAACAAGAAAATATGGATGAAGTAGGCAATAATTTACTTTATTTTTCAGCATTAGACCTGCCTACTTCTCACTTAAAACATAGTTTTAAGGCTAAATCACACATCCTGTTAACATCTGACTCCAGAGTGATCTGTCTTGCAATTTGTAGTCTATGACATTTCAGATTTAGACATAATTTTTTTTGTAGTTTGGCTGTCATGAACATGAACTTTATTTAGTTATATTATTTTTCATTACGGTAGCTTTCGTGTAGCTTCATTTCTTAATTTTCTTCCGGTGTGAAACATTGTAGCTTCTCCAAAACTGTATCCCAGAAATCGAAGGTAAGTTTTTTCTGTATATGAAGCAAATAATCTAAATGTGACATTACGATGCACCTTATATCTCTTTCCCATGCTGGACGTTCACATGTCAAGAGTCAATCCAGTGATGAAATGTGTGTTCATGCAGAAATATGTTTCTTATCAAAGCTAGTCATTAGTAGCCAATGCCTGTGATTAAGATGACATGCATCTACACAGTCTTAATTGTGACGAGAGCAGTATTGCAATAATCTTCAATGTATTTAGTGCCTCCATGCAGGCCCAGCCCCAAGAACAGGTGCGTTGTTATCATGAGTTTCCTGGGCATGGCGCTGTACAGTGACAGTGGTGCTGAAATCTGCGATCAATCCTTTGTTTTAGTTCGCGCTGATGTGGCGCTGTCCATTGTGCTGAATATTTCCTCGCTGGGCACAACAATTAATTTCCGCGGCCTAGTTAGTTACATTTCTTTATAGTACCTGCTCCTTCTACAATTAAGTTGAAACATGCTTGAGTCAGGGTATTCTAATGTGTAGAAAATTCTCTGCATGCTATGTAGACATTTCCTTGTTATATTATTATTATGTTAAGGCCTCCACAGGGAGGTCTGTGTATTCAAATATTAGGGAATAATTTATATTCCTTGAAGTCAACAGGTGAATCCCTCACTCTCAGACACGCTCAGAAACCCGCATCTGCCTCCCAACTCCTTTGTTCAGCTATAATGATAACTTAATTTCCATTTACGGTGTCCTTTTAATCACACTTTTTTTTTGGCACAAACACTATTTTCACATCTAGAATGTGATTTAGTTGGAAGCTAATGCTGTCTGTCTTATTTGATCTGCTTGGTTGTGCTCTGCTCTGCTCCATCCCCTATACACCCCCATGCATGCACTCAAACACCCACACTTGCACAAAGTATGTGAGCTGTTGTATCTTAGCAACGGGCAAGGTAATTACTGAGCGAGCCAAGGAGCTGGCATGCTGGAGAACTGCTGATCTGATCCCAGCCATAGAAAGACAGTAAGGCGGAGATATCTTCACTGTTGCCCAACACACGCTTCTGAGAAGCCATGTTTTTATTTTCTTTGTTGTTTTTATGCATCTGAATCGGTCTGAAAAACATATAAGACGGCCTGTTATGCAGATCATTGCTCTCTGGTAAATGGATAAATGTGCCCTCCTGGAGTGAGTGTTAATGCACTGTCTTATTTTGTCTGTCTGTTTCGTTGTTCACAGGTGCTGAATGTAATGGAGAAAGGACAAATGAGTCTGTTATGTAGAAAGGATCCTCAGAGCTCCCTGTAAGTGGGACAGAGACATCCACCAGGACGGACGAGAGGAGGGCTGCCTGAGGCGGAAGAGTGGCGTCGGTCAGAGAGAGAGAAGGGGTAGAATCACCCTAGCACCCCGCCCCTAGAATCCCAGAGCTGGAGGCATGTCTAACCAGACCCAGATCTTTGGCATTGATGGACCAGGCAGCCTGTTGGCAGTGTTGGCTTCACAGAGAGCCAGCAGCATCAGCACCAGCAGCAGTGAAGGAATCTCGGCTGCAGCTGTGTCCGCCTACATCAAGCTGGTGTTCCTGGGCCTGATCCTCTGTGTTAGCCTGGTGGGCAACCTGCTGGTGTCTCTGCTGGTCCTCCGAGACCGGGCCCTCCACAAGGCCCCCTACTTCTTCCTGCTGGACCTGTGCCTGGCTGATGTTGTCCGCTCTGCCGCCTGCTTCCCCTTCGTCCTGGTGTCTGTCCACAACAGCTCCACGTGGACCTACAGCACCTTCAGCTGCAAGGTGGTGGCTTTCCTGGCTGTGCTCTTCTGTTTTCACGCTGCCTTCATGCTGTTCTGTGTGGCTGTGACTCGCTACCTGGCCATCGCCCATCACCGTTTTTATACCAAGCGCATGACAGTCTGGACCTGCGCTGCCATCATCTGCATGGTGTGGACTCTGGCCATCGCCATGGCATCACCACCCGTCTTTGACGTGGGGACGTACAAGTTCATTCAAGATGAGGACCAGTGCATTTTCGAGCACCGCTACCTTAAGACCAATGACACTCTGGGCTTCATGCTCATGCTGGCCGTCGTGGTCCTGGCCACTCACGGTTTCTACGCCAAACTCCTGCTGTTTGAATACAAGCACCGCAAGATGAAGCCTGTCCAGCTAGTGCCGGCCATCAGCCAGAACTGGACCTTTCATGGACCAGGAGCCACGGGCCAGGCAGCAGCCAACTGGATCGCAGGCTTCGGCCGGGGCCCAATGCCCCCCACCCTGCTTGGGATCAGGCAGACTTTGCACAACCAGCAGCACCGGCGTCTGATGGGCATGGAGGAGGTGAGGACGGAAAGGAGGCTGGGCAGGATGTTTTACATCATCACCCTGTTGTTCTTGGTGCTCTGGGCTCCCTACATAATGGCCTGCTTCTGGAGGGTGTTTGTCAAGTCCTGCTCCATCCCACACAGGTACCTCTCCATAACAGTGTGGATGAGCTTCGCCCAGGCAGGGGTCAACCCTATCATCTGCCTCCTACTTAATGAGGACTTGAGGAAAGTGCTGAGGGCCCACCTGCCCACCTACAGCAGGACTAGACAACACCAACAGCTGCACCGCCATGAGCTGTTGGTGTTCACCATCACATGATGCACTACTGCAGGGGTGTCAAACATACGGCCCGTGGGGGGGTGGGTCCAATCCAATTCCAATGTACAATGTATTTTTAGAAAAACATTTTTTTGAGGGGAAACAAACTCAATATACTTTAAAATGACTAAAACCATTTCGAAACTGTGTAGAAATGATAATGGACCTACATTCATAGGGTTTCTTGACTGGGTCCAGTTATCACCGAAATGAAAGCTAGACAGTCAGGGAGCATCGGGAAGAAAATAAAAAATATGGATAGACTATTTTGACGCAGAGGAAATATAAACAATTTTCAGTGCGGCCCTCTGTACCTCGTTGAAGACCGAATGCGGCCCCTGGGGCAAAATGAGTTTGACACCCCTACTCTACTGCATCGAGTGATGGTGGTGGGATCGGTGTGTTTTGTTTGTATTATACTGAAATGGCTATCTGACTTTTTTTTTGTTGTAAAGATAATGTTTATCAGATGCTACTATTTTTGCAAATGAATTATGACTTTGTTTCATATGTAATGTACATATCGTGTGTACATGCAGTATGAGAAGCAGGTTTGTAGTAATACTTGGTCATTAACATTATCCATAGATTCGCATTTATATGGCTGAAAATGTCAAAACTATTAACAGTGATTTTCTCTAGTTCAATGGAGGGGGTTGCAACGGTCACCAAAAAAAGCAAAGCGTAGGTTATCATCAGCTGCATATGGATAATGCATCTAGATTGGAGAGAATCTCATGTGAAATTGAATAGGACCCATATAATTTTTTGTATTTTCTTTAACCATCAGGGAACCACCAATATAACCTGGGCACAAGTTTGTGCCTTCTATATTCCAAATGATCATACAAATCTAATGACATTCACTAACTTAAACAAGAGTAATGTTTGGAATTCAGTGCCAATGATTTGACTTAAATATGTCGGAACATTCCCTTGTTCAAAGACAACACTTTCTCAAGGTAGAGAGCAACAAAGTAGCATGCTTTCCAACATTTTTTTATGGTTCCCAGACTGAAGTTTGCAAATGTTTGACATTGAAAACACAACTGAGAAGTGAAATGGGGTTTAAAAATATTAGAGGGGTATGGCTTTGTTTTCTAAGATATCCTGTTGTACAGTATTTAAAGGGATTGTTCCCCCCCAACTCACCAATAAAGTCTACTTTTGATGCATTTTGATCTGGCTGCTGACGTCAGTTGCTATGGGATCCATATTCTTAGCAATTTGAGAAACACAACACAAATTGAGCTCAACATGCAGTTGGTATAATACAATATTCATTTTATTTTGCCAGTTGTACATTCATAAGAAAAAGGCATGTTTTATTTACAGAAAAATTTGAACCAAGATGACCTAGTAATGCTCAATACACAGTGTAGCTTTGGCCACTGAATGACATCCTGTAGGGAAAGTCTGGGGCAGTATGTACAAAGTATCTCAGAGTAGAAGTGCTGATCTAAGATCAGGCCCCCCCTTCCTCCATGTAATCTTATTAATTGTGATCTAAAAGGCGAAACTGATCCTAAATCAGCACTCCTACTCTGAGTCGCGTGATACATATGGATTACGGCCCCTGGTCAAATGACATAAGATCTCACACTGGGAAGAGGTCCTACAATTTTGTCAGTCTGACCTAAACAACCCAGCGCAACCTCTATGAGGGGACAGTAGCTCCATCCAACAATGAATGTGAGGCTTCACACATGACTGACAGTCCTACAACTGTGTAATTCATGGTTTTAACCAGCCTATTGAATTGCAGTCACAAGAAAGCTCTTTAAAATGTATCTGTCAACGGTAGGGCTGGGAATTGCCAGGGACCTCACGATACGATATACTTAGATGCCAATACGATATTGAGATTCTCACGATTCTATATGTATTTCGATTTGATGTGATTTTATTGCAAAACGAGTTTTGATCAGTCATGGAAATAAAAGTGCTGAAAACATTTTAGCTCCCTATCTAAAAAGAAGATGGGAGAACAAGCTATGATGGGAAACTGCTAGCATTTTGGTACAGGTACAGCCAACTAGGGCAAAAAATATTGCAATATTATCAAAACGATACGATTTATATCGGCAAAAATAATATCCCAATATGGAACTATCGATCCACCCCCATCACTAATCAATGGCTCCTAATCCAAAAATTCATGGAAGAGTCTGCATTTTCATACATATTAAAAACACACCTTTCAACTTTCAACACATGCCAGTTTTGTACAGACAAATTGTACAGCAAACAATTACATCAAATGAAAAGTTTACAGTGGCTTGTGAAAGTATTCACCCCCTTGACATTTTTCCTATTTTGTTGCCTTTACAACCTGGTAATAAAATAGATTTTTTGGGGGGGGTTGTAATCATTTGATTTACACAACATGTCTACCACTTTGAAGAAGCAAAATATTTTTTATTGTGAAACAAACAAGAAATAGAACTAAAAAAAACAGACAGATAACAGAATAGTGCATAACTATTCACCCCCCCCAAAGTCAATGCTTTGTAGAACCACCTTTTGCAGCAATTACAGCTGCAAGTCTCTTGGGGTTTGTCTCTATAAGCTTGGCACATCTAGCCACTGGGATTTTTGCCCATTCTTCAAGCCAAACTGCTCCAGTTCTTTCAAGTTGGATTGGTTCCGCTGGTGTACAGCAATCTTTAAGTCATACCACAGATTCTCAATTGGATTGAGGTCTGGGCTTTGACTATTCCAAGACATTTAAAAGTTCCCCCTTTAAACCACTTAAGTGTTGCTTTAGCAGTATGCTTAGTGTCATTGTCCTGCTGGAAGGTGAACCTCCGTCCAGAGTCTCAAATCTCTGGAAGACTGAAACGGGTTTCCCTCAAGAATTTCCCTGTATTTAGCGCCATTGATAATTCCTTCTATTTCACTTCACCAATTTAGACTATTTTGTGTCTGTCCATTACATGAAATAAAAATAGAAATCCGTTTAAATTACAGGTTGTAATGCAACAAAATAGGGAAAATGCCAAGGGGGATGAATACTTTTGCAAGGCGCTGTACACTCATGGGAGACAGTGTTTATGTTATTTAAATATGGCACACAATTTGATTCTAGTGTTGTATATTAAAACCAAATAAACTGCAAACAGGTTACAAACAAATTAAACTTAATGTCCCAACCTGAATGAATAGTGTTTGATGAAATAGGGTTGAATATTAAAACACACCAAATATTTACATTGTCCATTTAAAATGCCAGAAATAAAGTTTAATTGTCATGATGGCACTAGTGGAACAAAATCAAGTTTATTATTAGTCTTTGTCGCGCCCCTAAAACAAGTACCCCCTGCAATTGTCCTTCTCACACTTGCACTCTATGCGCACACGCTTTTTAGGTGATGCAGACATGTGGGCCTTTTTAGGTGATCCAGACATGTGGGCCTTTTTAAGTGATCCTGACATGTGGGCCTTTTTAGGTGATCCAGACATGTGGGCCTTTTTAGGTGATCCAGACATGTGGGCCTTTTTAGGTGATCCAGACATGTGGGCCTTTTTAGGTGATCCAGACATGTGGGCCTTTTTAGGTGATCCAGACATGTGGGCCTTTTTAGGTGATCCAGACATGTGGGCCTTTTTAGGTGATTCAGACATGCGGGCCTTTTTAGGTGATCCAGACATGTGGGCCTTTTTAGGTGATCCAGACATGTGGGCCTTTTTCGGTGATCCAGACAAGTGGCCCTTTTTAGGTGATTCAGTCATACTGAAATTGGAGTCCATCTTAGTTCTCTCCACATCTATTGGATCAACCCCCCCTCTCCCCAATTTCGATCTTGTCTTATCGCTGCAACTCCCCAATGGGCTCAGGAGAGGCGAAGGTGGAGTCATGCGTCCTCCGAAACATGCCTAACCTCACTCCTTAACACCCGCCAGCTTAACCCGAAAGCCAGCCGCATCAATGTGTCGGAGGAAACACTGTTCAACTAGCGACCGGGGTCAGCCTGCAGGCGCCCGGCCCGCCACAAGGAGTCGCTAGAGCGTGATGAGCCAAGTAATCCCCCCGGCCAAACCCCTCCCTAACCTGGACGACGCTGGGCTAATTGTGCACTGCCCTATGGGACTCCCGGCCATGGACGGTTGTGGCACAGCCCGGGAATAAACCCGGGTCTGTAGTAACGCCTCTAACACTGCGATGCAGTGCCTTAGACTGCTGTGCCACTCGGGAAGCCCAAAGCAACCCGTTTAAAGATATCACATATCTACAACCTAAATGTATTCTGAATCTTACATTAACCTTATCACCAGCTCTATTCAGACATACAGTGCCTTGCGAAAGTATTCGGCCCCCTTAAACTTTGCGACCTTTTGCCACATTTCAGGCTTCAAACATAAAGATATAAAACTGTATTTTTTTTGTGAAGAATCAACAACAAGTGGGACACAATCATGAAGTGGAATGACATTTATTGGATATTTCAAACTTTTTTAACAAATCAAAAACTGAAAAATTGGGCGTGTTCAGCCCCTTTACTTTCAGTGCAGCAAACTCTCTCCAGAAGTTCAGTGAGGATCTCTGAATGATCCAATGTTGACCTAAATGACTAATGATGATAAATACAATCCACCTGTGTGTAATCAAGTCTCCGTATAAATGCACCTGCACTGTGATAGTCTCAGAGGTCTGTTAAAAGCGCAGAGAGCATCATGAAGAACAAGGAACACACCAGGCAGGTCCAAGATACTGTTGTGAAGAAGTTTAAAGCCGGATTTGGATACAAAAAGATTTCCCAAGCTTTAAACATCCCAAGGAGCACTGTGCAAGCGATAATATTGAAATGGAAGGAGTATCAGACCACTGCAAATCCACCAAGACCTGGCCGTCCCTCTAAACTTTCAGCTCATACAAGGAGAAGACTGATCAGAGATGCAGCCAAGAGGCCCATGATCACTCTGGATGAACTGCAGAGATCTACAGCTGAGGTGGGAGACTGTCCATAGGACAACAATCAGTCGTATATTGCACAAATCTGGCCTTTATGGAAGAGTGGCAAGAAGAAAGCCATTTCTTAAAGATATCCATAAAAAGTGTTGTTTAAAGTTTGCCACAAGCCACCTGGGAGACACACCAAACATGTGGAAGAAGGTGCTCTGGTCAGATGAAACGAAAATTGAACTTTTTGGCAACAATGCAAAACGTTATGTTTGGCGCAAAAGCAACACAGCTCATCACCCTGAACACACCATTCCAACTGTCAAACATGGTGGTGGCAGCATCATGGTTTGGGCCTGCTTTTCTTCAGCAGGGACAGGGAAGATGGTTAAAATTGATGGGAAGATGGATGGAGCCAAATACAGGACCATTCTGGAAGAAAACCTGATGGAGTCTGCAAAAGACCTGAGACTGGGACGGAGATTTGTCTTCCAAAAAGACAATGATCCAAAACATAAAGCAAAATCTACAATGGAATGGTTCAAAAATAAACATATCCAGGTGTTAGAATGGACAAGTCAAAGTCCAGACCTGAATCCAATCGAGAATCTGTGGAAAGAACTGAAAACTGCTGTTCACAAATGCTCTCCATCCAACCTCACTGAGCTCGAGCTGTTTTGCAAGGAGGAATGGGAAAAAACTTCAGTCTCTCGATGTGCAAAACTGATAGAGACATACCCCAAGCAACTTACAGCTGTAATCGCAGCAAAAGGTGGCGCTACAAAGTATTTTAACTTAAGGGGGCTGAATAATTTTACACGCCCAATTCTTCAGTTTTTGATTTGTTAAAAAAGTTTGAAATATCCAATAAATGTCGTTCCACTTCATGATTGTGTCCCACTTGTTGTTGATTCTTCACAAAAAAATACAGTTTTATATCTTTATGTTTGAAGCCTGAAATGTGGCAAAAGGTCGCAAAGTTCAAGGGGGCCGAATACTTTCGCAAGGCACTGTATTCATTAATGTGAGAGAGGTTTCCGTAGCGAGCAGCGTCAACAGTGTACTCATCCTCAACATAGTCCAGGTCAAATAGGTACGTTGCTCCCTGTTTGTCATAGACCTGACCCCGCCTCTCTGCCTCCTCTGTAGTGATGATCTAGATGGAACACAACACAGCCAATCACAACAGAGAACAACCATGCAGTGTGATACAGCCAGGATACACACAGTGCTGCATGAGATAATGAAAACCACTAGTAGTATGTTGTTTGATTGTCAACTGTGACAGCTGCCAGTGATATTATAAACTGTGCACCAAATAATCTCTATAATCCAAGTTGTTTTTCTTACCTCTGCGACATACTCTATGATGAAGGAATGCCTTTTGATATGCTCAGAGGTGCGTACGCCCCACCCACGCCCGTTGTCTGGTTTGAAGATGCAGAGGGTATGCTGGATCTCTTTCTGTACCACTCTGTTGGGACAGTCTGGTTGCACTCAAAGATGGGCTCCCCAGGCTTAACCTTCCCCTGCCCATACTCGTCGTCGGAAAAGGCATGGCCCGATACCCCTGGGCAGCAACCGCCCACAGGGTTCTCCAAACAGCTGGTGCACTCGCACCCCAGTGCCACCGAAATGCCCTCACTCACTTAGGAGAGAAAATCTTTGATTTCATTCTACATATTTATATTTGTACTGTATTGCTACATACTAGACTGAGTGATAAAGAGGGTAGCATCCCTACAGTTGAAACATGTCGTGGATACAAAGTACTGGTGAAACACGAGTCCTTACACACCTTGTATCCGTTGATGTAGGTAAAGTTCTTTGGAGGGCCCTCCAGGTCCACACGGTTGAGGACCAGGATGCGTTTGGTGAGGCCCCCGACACTGTTGATCTGGGCCTCCCACCTCTGCAGGGTCTGCCTATGCCTGGCTCTGTGCTCCAGGTAAGAGGAGAGCTCTGGTTCAAACCGGTCGGGGACCACAGTCTTTTTCTGTCTCTGCAGCTCCAGGAAGACATCGTCCCAGAACTGACGTAGGAGCTCTACACACCACAGGTTTTTTTCTCGTCTCCCAGGTGTTCATGTGATCTGGGTAACCCTTCCATTTAACCAGGTAGAACACCCTCTCCTAGGAAAAAAAACAGCCGCTGACAAGGAGTCAGACTGAACTCTGGTGCCCCTATGACAAAGTAGACATCTCCTAAGATCACTTTATTTGGCCAATTGTACACAAGGTCCAACGGAAATGTGACTTCTATTTATCCCAACCCCTCTGGAAGACACATAAACATATACAGGCCTGGGAGGTTGGAACAGGGAAGCAGTTCTCGCTCAATTACAGATGGATGCTTTCAGTGGCAGTCAGACATTACCAGCACTGTAAATTACATCAATTAAAGCTGGATCAATATAATCTCCAACTACTAAAATCAAACCATAGCATAGCTAGCAGTGGTGTAAAGTAAAAATACTTTAAAGTACTACTTAAGTCGTTTTTTGAGGTAAATGTACTTTACTCTATTTATATTTTTGACAACTTTTACTCTACTACATTCCTAAAGAAAATAATATAATTTTTACTCCATACATTTACCCTGATACCCAAAAGTACTTGTTACATTTTGAATGATTAGCAGGTCAGGAAAATGGTCAAATTCACACACGTATCAAGAGAACATCCCTGGTCATCCCTACTGCCTCTGATCTGGCAGACTCACTAAACACAAATGGTTTGTTTGTAAATTATGTCTGAGTGTTGGGAGTGTGCTCCTTGGCTATGTGCAAAAAAAACAAATATATATATATATATATATATATTAAAATCGTCTGGTTTGCTTAATATAACACATTTGAAATTATATATAATTTTACTTTTAATACTTAAGTATATTTGAGCAATTACATTTAATTTTGATACTTAAATATATTTCAAACCAAATACTTTTTGACTTTCCCAAGTCGTAATTTACTAGGTTACTTTCACTTTTACTTGAGTCATTATCTATTAAGGTATCTTTACTTTTACTCAAGTCTGACAATTGGGTACTTTTCCCACCACTGATAGTTAGAATTTGTTCTAACCTCCCGTTGGATTGGCTCTCTTCCTTCCAGGAACAAGTGTTCTCTTGTAGTCACACGGGTACTACACTTCGAAGTCGTGCGCTTGTCTCTTGTTGACCCCCAGATCCAATCACACAATCCCTGCTTAACGACAGAGTGTCTCCAACTGGCTCGTAATCACTTTTACATGCAACTTGGCACTCTGCAGTTACACAAAAAGCAACAAGTTGCTCGCTCCGATCAGGAACTATCATTACGAGTCCATTTAGTTATGTTTTCAATCTGTATGTGCATAGCTAGGTTGCTAACTATTTAAATGCGATGGTAGTTATATTCATTACTGTTTAATGAAAATCAAACAAGGTACGGCTAACAAGCTAGCTAGGCTAATTTAAAATATATCATAAACTGTGTTGTATCACCATTTTGCTAATCAATTTAATGAAATGTATTTAAAAATGCATGCTTATCACAGCATAGTTGTTGCAGACGAAAAGTAAACCAAATCCAACTTTTTATTTAGAATTTGGGAGCTTACCTTTTAAATATTCTTCCATCTTTACTTCATCGCCAAAATCCAAGGAGCTCTCGCTAGCCAATGGTTGGGTGGATCCGATTTTAGATTGAAAGCCCAAATGACCAATAGACTTCTACTGTAGCTCAAGCGTGGAAAACAAAAACATTTGACACATTGCTACATTGTAATAAACACTAGCAATTCAACAAAACAAGCAACTCTCTGTGTGATGTACAGTGGTTATTTTATTCAGCATGTGCATATCATAAATATATTATAGCAATTTGCAACCAGCAAGACTTCAATGACAAACACAGGCTAATGCAAATACAAAACGCTCACAAAATGTTGAGGTCTCATCATTGATCAGTCTTTGTTGATGCAGTAGTTATTCTAAAATGTCAATACTGATTTCTAGGATGGGTTATTGACACATCAGAGTCAAACAATAAACATGGGAAATGCTTGAAGGCAAATGCAGAACTTATTAGGAATAAATAAGGCTGTAAATTAGAATATTTCCTTATTCTGCTTCATTACTGCTCTATACTAAGGTGTCCTAATCTTGACTCGTGCAAGCCTCTCAGGTCCTTCAGTGAGAAGCAGTGCTCTCTTTTCTACGTTGAAAACCTAAAAACTCCACTAAAACCTAAACAACACACATATTCCTTGACGACCTCATTGCACATTGTCAGTGTTCATTTCATTTTGTACTGTGTTTAACATTCTAGAAGTAAAGTTACATTGGCTTATGGTTGGACAGTAGAGGATGTGATTGGTTGATCACTTCTGCTCCCGCCTCCAGATGATGACCATGCCTGTAGAATCAGCAGAGGCCAGTAAACTCTCGTCACAGTTGAAGCTGACGTCCAGCACTGGGCCACCGTGACCCTGCAGCTTGTTGACTATGGCCTTAGTGTTGCGCTCCACATCGAAGAAGTAGACACAGGCGTCCTCACTGCCAGTCACTGTAATAAAAGGTAGGAGAAAAGGGGGAGGAAAAAGAGAAACAAAGAGGGACAAGTGAGAGAGAATACTGGTGTGAACGGTCCTATGCTATAACTATGTTATAACTGAATGTTATGACCTATGAATGTTTTCATCTTTGGCTTCAGTGAGCTGATGTACTGACAACCAGTACACAATTGATGTCCCCAAGTGTGGTGCACTTTTGTCTCTAATATCTATACCAGAGAGTAAGGCAGTGTGAGTGAGGCTCATACCAACACAGGCACCCTGTCTGAACGACATGAGAGGGCAGAAGATGCTGTGGAGGGGCTGGGAGCCGTGCTCGATGGGGAAGCTCGTCTTCAGCTGCAGAGTACCTTCATTATCCACCACCCTGTAAAGATGAGAGGGTCACAGAACCAGTCAAACTCTGCATGCAGTGCACAGAGTGGATCACGCCTTCCTTGTTTCTGCGATAGCATACATGTACGTATCACTGATATTACATACACGTTCCAATGCAAAATGCAGCAGTTAATGAAACTACGACAGTTACATAGTGTTTGTATTATAACTAATGGAGCCTCTCTCTGTGTGTGTGAGACCTGTAGAGTAGCAGTTTGTTGACACAGGCATTGATAAGCAGGGATGGGTCTCGGGCCTCTCTGCTGATCCAGGAGCGGGCAGAGATGCTGCAGATGGAACTGCCCTCACTCACCACCAGCCGCTTGGCTTTGGTCAGCTTCCCTGTGGGTTGAAATTCAGAGTTGTTAGACACACACAACACTTTCCTATGCTTGTGGCCTAGTACTTTGGGTTTTTGATAAAGCGCTTTATAAATAATATGAATTCATACAAATTATTCATAAAAAGCAGGGAGGTTTTTCCTCAGTCTACCTGTGGCCATGTCAAACAGGAAGGAGAATATGCTGCCCCTGTCATCCCCGGCCCACAGGATCCTCCCAGGGGCATCAAAGGACATAGACAGCACCCGTCCTGTCAGCTTACTAGAACCTCCCTTCACCTTCTTCCCTGTGGAGATGTTTACCACCTGCAGGTGGTGCTTACTGTTCCCCACCTGGAGAACAGAGCAGAGGTCATGGGGTCAGGGGGAGCATTGGTAAAGGTCGTAAGGAAGGAAGCGTAAGGAAGAGAGTTTGACCATTGTAGAGACAACGCTTTTACTATGACTCACCACTGTGAGGTTGTTGTTCATGGGCTGGAAGGTGCAGCAGAGCAGTTCGCTGGCTTCTGGGTCTCTGACCTCACGGATACACCTCCCGTCCTCCGTGTTCCAAATACGCAGCGTCCCATCCTTTGACGTCGACACAATGACATCGTTGCTAAGGGACCAAGCGAAGTCGGTGACGGGACCTGCGTGACCCTTCAGGATCACCTTCACACTGGGCGGGGACGAGAACAGGGTCATGATGGACAGGGTGCTGTCCAATGAGCAGCAGGCTAGGAGGTGCTTGTCATCGTTAGCAAACTGCAGCCGTGGAACTAGAGAAGAAGGAACACAACAAAACATAAGACACAGAAATATGTCGGTACTTGCATTGAGCGGCAGGGTAGCCTAGTGGTTAGAGCGTTGGACTAGTAACCGGAAGGCTGCAAGTTCAAACCCCCGAGCTGACAAGGTACAAATCTGTCGTTCTGCCCCTGAACAGGCAGTTAACCCATTGTTCCTAGGCCGTCATTGTAAATAAGAATTTGTTCTTAACTGACTTGCCTAGTTTAAAAAAAAGGTTAAAAAAATATATATATCTCTTTCCATTACATACTGCCATTTCCACTCACCTGCAGCATCCACGTGTTGGTCAAATATGTGGTGCATGCCAGCAAAAGCATAGTTCTCGCTTAGAGTGGTGTCCCCGGCCATGGCACGGCTAGCCTCTGCCACAGAGGTTGGCACCAAGGCACCCGAGGGCCTGTAGGCACAAACAAACCAACATTTCCAATCAGGAAGAATCATTTATTACACATTTGACCATCACCCAATGAAATGCTGTGCTTATAAACATGAAACAGTGTTTCAAAAGAAAAGAGACTAAAGGATGAATGGTCAGTAAGGAGTGGCTGGGGTTACCTCTCATCGTAGACTGCCCTGTTCATCTGGGCCTGTAACTGGTAGGAGCCTCTGCTCACCGATCGACGGTGACCATGAGCCCCCTGAGCACGGGGGTCCTCCTCAAAGTCCTGTCAAGAAAGAGGGTGGGAGAAAGAGCAAGCAGACCTAATGGCGTGAGTGCAAGTGCATGCAGTGAGAGACTTACAGGCCATATAAAAACAATCATCTTCTCAACCTGCCTACATCACCAAACTGCCTACGTTTGTCTTTCTCCCTCCATCTCAATTTACCTTGTCGGCATCTCATCTCAGTCTAATCTTGACTGTTCAAGCTGCTTATTGACAGTATTCTCACTCTGCCCTTGTCTCAGTCTAACCTCCATGCGGTCCAGTGTGGTGCGGGAGCTGCGCACACTGCTGGCCCTGAAGCTGCTCTGCTCAGACAGGGTTCCGTAGCGCAGGCCCAGCAGCTGGCTGCGCAGCCTCACGTAACGCCTGCGCAGCCCCGGCTCAAAGCCACACTTGGCGTTCTCCCTGAGCAGCTGGCTGCGCCGGCGGATGTATTGCGTGCGGAACTGTGGGAATGTAGGTGTGCGGTAAGCATTGTATCTGTGAAGGGATCACAGGAAGGGGTAGTGAGAGAGAGAGACAGACAACAGTTATTAGCAACAGTAGGATCTTGGAATGGTAATTTCTCACTTTGTACCTTTTGATCATTTTGCTTGAACTGAGGACTGATGTATAAGTATTAGGTATACTATTCACTAATACAAACATGCTGACAGCAGTTTTACTACAATCAAGGCCCTTGGCTAGCCTGGTTTAACCAGACTAACGACTGCGCTCACCATTGTTTCAGCAGCGGTCAGTCTAGTTTAACCAGGCTATCCCTAGACAGCAATCCATGCAAGATTTGTATCAGTAGACTTGTTTGTATCAGTACTCTGAGGTCATGTCGTGCCACCAGTTCTTTATATTAGAGACCTACCTTGCGTCCACTGCCAACACCTGCTGCCAAACTGCAGCCATTCCACAAACATTCAAGGTAGAGAGGACGCCACGGCCAGGGCAGATATCAGATCCCTATCAACACAAACAGCACAGCTAATTAGAGAATGGTAGGGGAGTAAGCTACATGAAGGCTAATTCAATTTAGCCTCCAGAGTGTGTGGTACAGAACACTGCCAGCTACAGCGGCATTGATCACGGGATCTAGCTACAGCGGCATTGATCCCGAGATCTAGCTACAGCGGCATTGATCACGGGATCTAGCTACAGCGGCATTGATCACGGGATCTAGCTACAGCGGCATTGATCGCGGGATCTAGCTACAGCGGCATTGATCACGGGATCTAGCTACATCGGCATTGATCACGGGATCTAGCTACATCGGCATTGATCACTGGATCTAGCTACAGCGGCATTGATCACTGGATCTAGCTACAGAGGCAAAGAAAGCCAGCATTGGGCACAGTGTAATGTCATTTGTGTTCCAGATGGTAGCTACTCTGTCATAACAGGACAGGTAGAAACAGACACGATCCAGCGATTGACTTCTTGACATTAAAGGGTTGCCCTATTATAACGACAGCTACATTGCTAGTCACAGAATATCAATGACAAAAGACAGAAACGGGGCCGAAATGTTTTATGCAGATGCCACAAAACTAACTTGCTAACCGACCCAGTTAGTCTATGACGTCTCACGAACGTCGGCTTCAAAGTGCTTATACTATGTGAAAACAGCTAAGCTAGCCCTGAATCATGACTCAGTTCCATTACATATACAAAAGTATGTGAACACCCCTTCAAATTAGTGGATTCGGCTATTTCAGACACACCCATTGCTGACAGGTGTATAAAATCGAGCACACAGCCTTGCAATCTCCATAGACAAACATTGGAAGTAGAATGGCCTTACTGAAGATGTCAGTGACTTTCAACGTGGCACCGCCATAGGGTGCCACCTTTCCAACAAGTCAGTTCATCATATTTCTTCCCTGCTAGAGATCCCCTGGTCAGTTGTAAGTGCTGTTATTGTGAAGTGGAAACGTCTCAGAGCAACAACGGCTCAGCCGCGAAGTAGTAGGCCACACAAACTAACAGAACGGGAACACCGAGTGCTGAAGCATGTAAAAATGTCTGCCCTCTGTTGCAACACTCACTACGGAGTTCCAAACTGCCTCTGGAAGCAACGTCAGCACAAGAACTGTTCATCGGGAGCTTCATGAAATGGGTTTCCATGGCCGAGCAGCTGCACAAAAGCCTAAGATCACCATGTGCAATGCCAAGCGGTGGCTGGAGTGTAAAGCTCACTGCCATTGGACTCTGGAGCATTGGAAACGCAGTCGCTGGAGTGATGAATCACTTTTTACTATCTGACAGTCCATAAGACAAGTCTGGACTTGATGGATGCTAGGAGATCGCCCCAATGCATAGTGCCAACTGTAAAGTCAGGGTTTGGGCTAGGCCCCTTAGTTGCAGAGAAGGGACATCTTAACGGTACAGCATACAATTACATTTTAGATCTAGACGATTCTGTGCTTCCAACTTTGTGGCAACAGTTTAGGGAAGGCCCTTTCCTGTTTCAGCATGATAATGCCCCAATTCACAAAGTGAGGTCCATACAGAAATGGTTTGTAGAGATCGGTGTGGAAGAACTTGACTGGCCTGCACAGAGCCCTGACCTCAAACACCTTTGGGATGAATTGGAACGCTGACTGTGAGCCAGGTATATCGCCAAACATCAGTGCCCGACCTCACTAATGCTCTTGTGGCTGAATGGAAGCAAGTCCCCGCAGCAATATTCAAACATATAGTGGAAAGCCTTCCCAGAAGAGTGGAGGCTGTTATAGCAGAAAAGGGGTGACCAACTCCATATTAATGCCCATGATTTTGGAATGAGATAATCGACGAGCAGGTGTCCACACTTTTGGTGTCCACACTTCTAGTGTAAGTCATTGAAGAAGGGGTCTTCTGTAGGGGGAAGTTTTTTAAAGACTAGAGCCACAACGATTGGTCTGAACATTAACATGCATTGCTTGCCTTAAGTTTTTGAAGCATAAGGACCTTATCTTTCATATCAGCAAGAAATTGTTTTCAAAAAACAAAAGGTTAAATTGATACACACCTTTATAGGGTTAGGGTTCCCACATGGCCATATTTCCATGTTTGAGTGCTTGTAAAGATGAAAGACAGAGTGGACTACCTGTGCTAATTAGTTATCTAGGTCTCAGAACACCTGTGTGTAAAGGGAAGACAGACACCACAAATGTGTTGTCACTGAAAAATACCGTCACTGCGTTGAAACACTGTACAGGAAGTGTGTCTTTTGCATTTGTGAAATTATTTTGATGTGATATGAAAGTAGAGGGTTATGTTTCTAGAACCGTACCGCAATTGAGAAAGCCAATTTGCCCTTTAAAAAGAACACGTACGTTAATGTTCGGCTCCTTTAGTCAAATATTGGGCTAGCTACAGTTGCTTGCTAGCCATGTCTGATCAATAACTGGACGCCCCTGTCCTCAAATGCCACTTAGCAGACTGATTTTGTTTATTTCTTCAAAAGCAATTTAAACTACATCCTATTCCATAAAAAATGACGGTCGACATATAAAGAAAACATCACAGATGGCTCACCTTCCTTCCTTAGCGTTTCGCTGTCAGTGTCAAATTGTGGCACCATTGATCCTGCCCACGTGCGCAGCTGCGCTGACTTGTAAAACATGTGGCTGACGCAGCATTGTTTAAACGCAATCAATATGATTTACAAATCAAATAATACGTCTGTACGCCAAAATGTTTGTACGCAGAGTTCGTACAGTCTTTAATAAACCAGGAAACCATGGCAATTAGGGCATTTCACAAAGAAATGCCTAAGCGTTTTGTGTTTTTTTTTTTGTTATTCCAAGTTTTGCTTAGCGCTGTAGTTTATTTTCCAATACCCAACATATTCAACATGTATTATATAGTAATGGTTGTATATCAATTACACCTACTGTAGTTGAAAAAAGCTTTCCCAGTTTTCCTGGTTCCACTTCTGTATTTCATCACTAGGTGGAGACCTTGACCGCAACACACCACACCCTGAGTACCAGCCTGTATGGTCTCTCATTAGCACCACCATCTGAAGAGAGTTTTCTCCCTAATTGTCTTCCCCAAGCCCTAAATGAACTCGTCCATTTCCTTTGTAAATATTCAGAAGAAAAACAATATTGGGGATAGCTTAGTGAGATCTGACCTGCCCACTCAGACACTCTACACTAGTGGAGGCTGCTGAGGGGAGGACGGCTCATAATAACGTCTGGAATGGAGCAAATTGAATGACATCAAACATGTGGAAACCATGGAAACCATGTGTTTAATGTATTTGATACCATTCCACCAATTCTGCTCCACCCATTACCACGAGCCTGTCCTCACAAATTAAGGTGCCACCAACCTCCTGTGCTTGACACCCATTCCAAATGGGAATTACAAATGTGGCTCATGTGCACAGTGCAATAGCACTATAAAAACATCCTTCTTCAGACACCCACATACAGGTAAAAAACAACAACAACTCCCTGTTAGGAGTATCATCTCATGCCAGACAAAGTGAGTAATCTATCTCATAACCTGTTCATGTGGAAAAGCCTATGTGGGACAAACAAAAAGACAAATTAAACAACACATAGCTGAACACCGCAGCTCAATCAGATGTAAGAACACAAACTATTCCGTAGCAGCTCACTTTGTTGAAGCTAGCCATCTCCTCCCTCAAATACACAGGTATTGAGCATGTTACTCTACCAAGGAGAGGAGGTAACATCGAGATCCAAAATTACATCGGAATTGAAATATGTCAAATATCTCATTATGTTGCCATATGATAATAATAGCCTAGTATACACAACATGCTGTAAACTTTTGTCTTTTAAGTTTCCCTCAATTCATTCTCATCAACTTAATAATTATGGCACAACCCTCACTATTGACATTGGTGGCACAGATAGCACTGTTTTGTCTATATAACCTGGTTCAAGCATTCATGACATTACACTGAAGAAGGCGGTGATGCCGAAACATTGGTGGTTTACCCAATAAATTACTGGGAGTTTATATATAGAATGTGGACTCTCTTTATTTATTTTGATAGCTTACAGTTTATTCACCGTTAGTCAGCACCTCTACACAAAGCAATTTATCTGGTTGCTTTTTATTCGACTTCAGCGCTTTTCATAACAATCTAAAAGTGCTTCAAAAGCAGAAACATAAATAATACATGTACATACTATTATCTCTATGTAGGCCAGTATGCCTAAAATAATAGCCTAGGACAAAACAATTTGTTGTTGAATTTGAGGACAATGGCACAGCTCATCGTCCATACAATGTTGGGATTATGAGTTTGGGTCGCGCGCTCAGACGTTTCGCCTGAGCTCAGCAAAGGCCCGCAGGACAGTGTGCCTCTCGAGCGGCTGACGGGGCTCTTTGCATTTTCCCTGCGCTCTTTCCCGAAGGGGCCCCGGTGAAGGGAGCATTCAGGTGCTGGAGCCATAAATGAGCGATCTGGACGCCACATAAGCACTGCGTTTTCTAAATAACACACAGACTTTGGACCACAGCCAAAATGCCCGGAACAAAAGGTATTTCTAAAGTCGTTTTTATGCTTTCATGTAGCCTATATATTTGTATTAGGCTATAGCATATTATTATTATTTTATAGAAAATAAATTATTATATATAAAGGCTTTTCTCAAGGCAGTGTGTAATGTAGTGAATTTAGGCCAATGCTATATTTGTGTTTTATTCTATTCAAGCTAAATGTTGAATTTGGGACTATCCATCTAGATAAATTGAACTCAGTAATAAAGTAAAAGATAAAAAGTGTTAAATTCCCTAAGTCTCCCCTACAGTCATCAATTGACTTGATTATATGAACGTTATTGCAAAATTGAAAAGAAAATGCACCCTCTTCTTACCCGGATCATCATGAAGGGGACAGTTACTCTAAAGACTAATATATCAACATTCTTTCATCATTTGCAGGTAACAAATCTGACAAGAAATCAGCTACCAAGGTAAGAACAAGAAACCAGTACAGTCCTCATTCATTGTAAGTTAAACATTCAAGTTTGAGTTTCTCTAAATGTAATTTCCCCCCATTTCATCTCCACAGCAACCTCAGAGTCCTAAGGAGCAACCGAAGAAAGCTGATCAGAAAGGAGACGATAACAAAAAGCAAGGAGGTAAAGCATTAGACTAATCTAGGACCGAGGGTAGGAGGATCATGGTCTTTTTAACAGCCTCGTGTACAAGGTTTCATTTTCTAAGTTTAAATGAACTCAATCCAGTCCTTGCTCTCAAAATGATTGGAGAGAGCTGGACCAAATGAATTACAGTTGGCTATCACTACCCATTGTTATGTGAGAAGCATGGCCTCTGTCTATTTCTGTGTTCCGTCCCCTCGCAGGACAGCCGAAGGGAGAGAAGCAATAATTTCCAGGCATTTGTGAAGATGGCTCTGGAGACTCTGCTGGGATCCTGCCGTCGCAAACATGGGGGTCCTTGGGGCAGGCAAGGCTGAAAAGCAGCCTCCCATCCTCTCCCCATCTCCCTTGGAACTGCATACAGGCCCCATCTTGATACACAACTGTGCCTACTTGCTCTCACAAGGGCAGAAAGTGACCCAGATTTCCATCCATCAGTGACCCAATGTGTGTGACCTTTCTTCCCACCCTGTTTCTCCTCGCTCATTGTTTGCTCTGGATTGTAGAACTGTTAGAAATGGACAGACACAAGGTCAAACCCAGCCAATGTTCCGAGCGTCCCCAGAAACTGAAACCTTGACCACTCCCAATCTTTCCCTCTTCCCAACCAAAGTTCCTTATTTTGATCAAATGTCCAAACCATTCTTGTAAATAAGCAAATAAATCATTTTTTCCTAAAACAGTTCAGCAGTTTCTTGTTGTTACATGTTCACACAATATTTTCGAATGCCATGTAAGAACAGGTCTGCTTGGCAGAAATGGTTTACTTTAAGCTAGAATCCTTAGTTGCTAAATCCATTTTTGGACTTATAAATTAATGATATATACTGTACCCATTGATTCTTGAAGAATATAACTTATAAATGCCTCATGAGCTTAGTGCAACTGTCACACTCCACGAGAACCCAACATATAAGCTTGTTTAACTCCAATGTTTGTAAACAACAAACACTTTATAGCCCCAAAACAAGGTTAAAAATGTTTATATCATGGATAGGGAAAAAAAAAAAAACTGCATTGTTGGTTAGGGGCTCGTGAAGTAAGCATTTCACCTTAAGGTACCTGTTGTATTCGGCGCATGTGACTAATAACATTTGATGGGATTTGACGATAGACAGTGATTACCGTTTGATAGAAAATGTATTAAAAAATATCACAGACGTCTCTCAGTAGCATCACACAGATAGGTCAAAGTTTGACAAAGGGACAGTGTTGAAAGGTGGTTTGCTAAGACTGTGCACATGTGCATCGCATGAACCTTGTATTCTAAGGGGAAGCCTAGTAAATTACAGTATATGTTTGTGTACGTTTCCCAGTCACCGTTGTGTAACAGAAACCAACTGGAAACAAAAGTCCTTAAGGGTCGTTTCTGGACTGGCCCTCATCACATGAACCAAATGAGCAGTAGGTTTCAATGTCCAGTGTGTTCAGGAGCAGTAAGTATTCCATCATGAATTATTCATTTCCTTAAAAAGCATGTTAAAAAGAGCAGCATGTCGAAAATGACTAACGGCTTTGGTTACAGATGCAACTTCATCTTAATCATTTTCATAATCAGCTTTAAAGCAACATGAAAAACCCTTACTGAGCAATTAAATACTTTTGTATTTTGGACTGAACTACAATAATGTGGTAGAGATATCAGTTACATAGTTATTAACAGGAAAATGGAAAAAATGTCTCAAATTACACTAGGATGAAAAACATAGTATAAAATGCAAACACCAATGTACACTTATTTCTATAAATTAAAAATACATACATTTTCTATTAAAATCGACAAAGGAAATATGCTCTTATAATGCTGGTTTGTGTGGTCATAAAAACAGGGGTTTTACATGCTCTACAAATGTAACAACTAAGTAGGGTGAAATAACAAAATGTAGCTTTCGAATACGGAGGAAAAGGGAAATATTACTTTAATGGCGTATTACGGAATCACTTCTGAAAACTAGACAACGGGTTCTTAGTTGTTCATCAAAGAGAGTGAATGATTGACCACTGTCATGCTAACAGGATGAGTATTGATTGAGAATCGCATGGAGATGTCTGATCCACATCTGCTGTTGATCTATCTCGCCACAAGGGGTAGACAAATGCAGCAGCTCAAACGAAACGATGTGATTAAGGAAGATTGGGGCATTATTTCAAGAGTATCAAAAATAGTTTGTCGCCAGCAGGTTACAGTAAGTAGATTACCTCGTCTCTTAGGCGGTGTCCTGAGCACTGTATGTTGGTATTGAGAAAATAGTTAATATACTGTCCATAGGGTGGTTGTGTGTACTCTTCAGTCCAATACAACTTCACAGTGCAGGAGTAGAGAGCCGGTCTTTCCTTAACAGGCTCACGTAAATTCCCTCTTGTTATTGCTTCCCTTCTCTATGTCTCTCTGTCCCCAGCTCTCTCTCGCTCCCTCTCCCTCACACATCTAGAGGATGATGCGGTAGAGCACCCAGCAGCCAAACGTCACCCAGTGGCTGGCCCAGCTCAGCTCCGACCACTTCTGAATGGTGTGGTTGGCCACGCCACTCTGTAGCGGGAGAAAACAGACATGGGTTTGAAATACACAAACGCTTTGTTCTGAAAGATCTGACGATGCTACGTGACATTGCATAATCAGAGTAATGTATGAGAGTTTGGCCATCTTATAGCTGAAAAGCATTCAGTAAACAGTTACCTCCTCATCATCATCCATGTAGTCCACACTGGAGTTGAACAGAGAGCCCAGGTATGCCAGGTGGAAGACTGCCAAGGCACTGAAGCCTATATTAATAATGTACACCCACGGGGCCTGTGTGGTTGGGAGAAGGAGAAGAAAGGTCATGCTGTAATGCAAACATTCTTATTGAGGATTTTTTTGGCATCAATATAAGAGTTATTGCGCAATGTTGCATGGGTCATTTGCATGTGACCAACACTGAAAAATCTTTAGACTTTACACATGAAAATATCATTATGCATAAATATCACTTTTATTTCTTATTGAACCATACCTTTTTGTTCTTGTGAGTGCAGTTTGGCTGACATTTCTTTGACAGAATACACGCGTTTAAAATGTCTGCCAGTCTCCTCCGCAAAACTGGAACAGAGGGTACGCAATCAAATAGAGGTCACAATGATTTATCCTATCACGCCTACTCAGCATTTGCTGTGCATTGCGCCACAGCCAAGTCGATTGTTTGATTAGTAATAAACAAACCTTGCATGTCACCTAAAGTTATTCTCCAGGTGTAAACAATGTTATCCCTGAAAGGTAACGTGGAACTGAAATAAAATTTGAACGTTTATTTTAATTCAATTTTTTTTATAGCTAGCCACATCTTTTACAGACTTACCATGCTCAACATATGTGATGAAGGCGAGAGACAGTAGCACTGCACCCAGGTGGAAGCTCAGACCCTAAAGGCCAAAGGAGACGACGGTATAACGAAACAATCTCTTATACGCACTCATACTCACACCCACACCTGCTCGCTCATACTCACACCCGCACCTACACACTCATACTCACACCCACACCTGCTCGCTCATACTCACACCCGCACCTACACACTCATACTCACACCCACACCTGCTCGCTCATACTCACACCCGCACCTACACACTCATACTCACACCCACACCTGCTCGCTCATACTCACACCCACACCTGCTCGCTCATACTCACACCTGCTCGCTCATACTCACACCCGCACCTACACACTCATACTCACACCCACACCTGCTCGCTCATACTCACACCCGCACCTACACACTCATACTCACACCCACACCTGCTCGCTCATACTCACACCCACACCTGCTCGCTCATACTCACACCCACACCTACACACTCATACTCACACCTGTTCGCTCATACTCACACCCACACCTGCTCGCTCATACTCACACCCACCCACACCTACACACTCATACTCACACCCACACCTACACACTCATACTCACACCCGCACCTGCTCGCTCATACTCACACCCGCACCTACACACTCATACTTACACCCACACCTGCTCGCTCATACTCACACCCAGACCTGCTCGCTCATACTCACACCCACACCTGCTCGCTCATACTCACACCCGCACCTACACACTCATACTCACACCCACACCTGCTCGCTCATACTCACACCCGCTCCTACACACTCATACTCACACCTGCTCGCTCATACTCACACCCGCACCTACACACTCATACTCACACCCACACCTGCTCGCTCATACTCACACCCACACCTGCTCGCTCATACTCACACCCACACCTACACACTCATACTCACACCCACACCTGCTCGCTCATACTCACACCCACACCTGCTCGCTCATACTCACACCCACACCCGCACCTACACACTCATACTCACACCCACACCTGCTCGCTCATACTCACACCCACACCTGCTCGCTCATACTCACACCCACACCTACACACTCATACTCACACCCGCTCCTACACACTCATACTCACACCTGCTCGCTCAT
Source organism: Oncorhynchus tshawytscha (assembly GCF_018296145.1). Lineage (NCBI taxonomy): Eukaryota > Metazoa > Chordata > Actinopteri > Salmoniformes > Salmonidae > Oncorhynchus > Oncorhynchus tshawytscha. The sequence continues at coordinate 15,284,195 of NC_056450.1, read as the reverse complement.
ACTCACACCCGCATCTACACACTCATACTCACACCCACACCTGCTCGCACATACTCACATGTAGAAGTGCACTGGCTGCGTAAGTCACTAGGATGGCTGGGAAGGTTCCAAGGTTGCGAGCACGGGCAAAAACATCTGGGTGATCAGACAGAAACAGTTGTCAGGGGATCAACTTTGTATTCCGGTTCAAAAAAAAAAGAGCAATTGAGTTGGAATGTTTACTGCTTTAAATGTCATTGTAGGAGGACAACTGTGAAAATAGGAGGGGGGGGGTTCTATTTCACAGAAAGTTGTTCTATTCTATATGTTCTATTTCACAGAAAGCTTACAGGTGCTGAGCCATCGGGACATGGGCAGATTCCACAAGGTGGCCACCTCCACCATAGATCTGGGAAACTCCACATGAAGGGGCCTAGCTACAGTCATATCCCTGGAGAAGAAAACACAGGCATTTCAGTTGGGCTGTTTGAGGGGTAAAAGAGAACTGGGGGGGGGCAAACAAACGATTTAACTTATGGCAAGTCTATGTCAAGCCTAGTCACCATGATGCTTCAGTGCACTGACCATTTGAGGTTGTCTTTCTCTTCAGTGAAGCCTGCTCCAGCCAGAGTGGTGCTGGTCTCACTCAGGTAACCCACAAAGTAGTTGCTGAAGTGGAAGGAGAGTGCATTCTCGTAGGCTAGGAGCCAGCTAAAGGTCAATGAAAGAAGGTTCGTTTAGAAGACACTTGGCACAATTAAAGCCTCAAATCACACTTAACAACAATACAACTTCTCTATTTTAATATAAATTGCCAAAACATACAGTACCTTGCCACAGCACCTCTGTGCAGCAAACAATTGAAGGAAAATTGTAATCATTTATCACCATTACATTTGATTTAATACATTTAACTGACACAGACTCACATTTTTAAGTCTCATGGCATGAGTGGGCAGGGCAGAGACAGACAAGGTTGGGGGAATGATTGGTGTACAGACGTGCAGGTGACAGGGAGGTGGCACAGCTGCTGAGTTAGAAATGGACATGCAGCATTAATTACAGGGACAGGCGGGGGACATTCTATCGTCATAATATCAGATAAATAATTACCCGATCTTCCGTTTTGTTTTGCTGGGGATAAAGCCCAGGCAAGACGAGACCATTTATTGAATGGGAGAGAAAGAAACAAATAAGAATGGGACCGTTACACTACTGAGACACATTACTCAAATAGCTTTCCTACAAAAACATTTAGGGGAGAGTTAGGTTAGTTGAGCCAAAGGGGTAAATTGAGCCACCTTTATTTCTAGGAAACCATACACAAACCAAGTATTTAGGAAGAGGTCACCATTTTATGGAGTCTGTAAAGGAAGAAACCACATGGAAAAAGTGGTTAGCAAAGTCGGGTCCAAAAAACAGATTTTCACCAAGTCAAATGAATGTATTGTGTTAAGAGGTTTTATGATGTTTCTATCTAAACCAAAGTAGATGTTTTTAAGATGATTCGATAAATCTGTTGGGGTCTCTAAAAGCTTCAATAGCAGGTCCTAAACCTAGCATGAAAGTGCATTCTTGTAGCTGTGTGGGATAATGTAGTCAAAATGTTTTCCTTGGGGTTGAGCAAATTGAAGTGTTTTCTTCCCAGGCATAATGCAAGGCATTATCATTGGCACATGAGGTAACAACAGGGCCTGACCTATGATAAAAGTGTTTAAAAAAATGTTAAAAAGTATTTGTTAGGTGTTATGCCTGAGCAGCACCTAACCCAAACCCTTACCCTAAACGGAGTATCCAAATCCCAACCCTCCCCACACACTGATACATCTTCTCTTTCCCTCCTAAATTGTGCCATGAGAACACTTTTTTTGGACAAGCTATGCTTCAAAACTGTAATGTTTACATGTATTCGGATTATTTCCAGGTATACACTTCATTCTACAGCTAGAAGACTCCTGATATCGCCAGTAGTGATGAGTATATATATTTTTTGTCGTTGTCTGTTGTGGTCTAGTACGGTCTTTTTGCTAGCTAGGGCCATCTCCCTTAAGTGCTGTCTGTTTTCCCAGTAGCCTACTTGGTGTGTGAACTGCTGACTGCGCATCATTTGCAGATTGTTGTTGACACATCAACCAGGGTCAAGAGGCAGGGCAATTTGTGACTTGTTTCGGTAATCAGTGGCTGTATTGGAGAGGGAGTGGTTTCGCCTCTCCTAGGCAATCAGCAATCAGTACAGGCGTGCTCTTCGCAATTATTGTTAGTTATTCAGTCTCCCTTTTTTAAATTGATGTAGTTCTGGCCTTGAGCTGTTATTGTCTAATAAGGTTCTGAGTTATTTCATGTTTCCTGTGGACCCCAGGAAGAGTAGCTGCCTCTTTTGCAACAGCTAATGGGGATCCTAATAAAATACCCTGGTTTCTCAGCGGCAGCTGGAAGTGGCGGTTTTGTCACAAAACTAAGACCGTCGCTGAAACAAAGACTGTTTTGCCGAGTTGTTCTGTGGAGTTATTCGAGAAAGGAAAAAGAGGAAGGCTCCACACCACTCTCGCACCGGAGTATCTTACCTCATTATTTACAGATGATCAAATGTTGCTCAACTGTGTGTGTTTTCTATACCTGTTCGCACCTCTCCCTGTAGGCGTTACAGACGCTCCCCACCCCTTGGCTGCAACATTTCTAATTGTCACTGTCAATTGTCCACTCAAGCTTAACATTATTGTCATCTATCACCCACCAGGTGCCCTTGGAGAGATTCTCAGTGAGCTTGACACCTTGATTAGCTGATTTCCTGACGATGGCTCACCCCTCTTCGTGCTTGGCAACTTCAACCTCCCGACGTGAGCCTTTTGATTCATTTCTTTCCAACTCTCTCTTTCCCCTCAACCTTTCCCAAACCCCTTCCAACTCACAAGGCAGGCAATACGCTTGACCTCATCTTTACTAGAGGCTACTCGCCTACTAATCACACTGCAACCCCCCTCCAGGTCTCTGATCACTACTTTGTTTCCTGTTCTGTCCCCCTCTCCTCCAACCCTAACCACTCAGCCCCTACCCAGATGGTAATGCGCCGTTGCAATCTTCTCTCTCTCTCTCCCCCACTGTTCTGGCCTCTTCTATCCTATCATCTCTCCCTTCTGCTAAATCCGTCTACCTCCTGTCTCCTGATTCTGCCTCTTCGACCCTACTCTACACCCTTTCCGCGTCCTATGACTCACACTGTCCCCTTTCCTCCCGGCCCGGCTCAGCCTTCCCCTCCTGCTCCGTTACTGAGTGGCTCATTGCGAGCTTACAGAATGGACTGAAGGCAGCTGTGAGGACCTATCATCCTTTCACTCTCTCCTCTCCACCTTCTCTTCCTCTGTATCTGCTGCTAAAGCCACTTTCTACCACTATACATTTCAAGCTTCTGCCTCCAACCCCAGGAAACTTTTTTCCACCTTCTCCTCCCTTCTGAATCCTCCACCCCCTCTCAGCGGACGACTTTGTCAATCATTTTGAAAGAATGGTTGACGACATCCGCTACTCATTCACTCAGCCTATTGAGTCCACTGGTCTCACTCACACAGAACTACCCTATGCCTTGACCTCTTTCTCCCCTCCCTCTCCAGATCACATTCTGCGACTAGTGAGCTCTGGCTGCCCGACAACCTGCCCGCTCGACCCCATCCCCTCCTCCCTTCTCCAGACCATCTCTGGAGATCTTCTCCCATTCCTCACTTCCCTCATCAACTCATCCCTGAGCACTGGCTATGTCCCCTCTGACTTAAAAATGGCCTGAGTTGCTCCACACCTCAAGAAACCAACACAACATATCTGCCATCAAAAACTATAGACCTGTATCCCTTTCTTTTCTTTCCAAAATACTTGAGTGTGCTGTCTCTGATCAACATTCTTGCTATCTCTCTCAGAGCGATCCTCTTGACCCTAACCTGTCAGGCTTCAAGACGGGTCACTTAACCAAGACTGCTCTCCTCTGTGTCCCGGAGGCTCTCTGCTCTGCCAAAGCTGACTCTCTCTCCTCTGATCTTACTAGCTAAATGACTAAAATGGCTCAACTTAGCCCACCATCCCCTATATTACACTTTTTTTGGACAATCACAAACATCCATTTCTGTGGATGCTTTTTCTGACCTACTGAAAATCATTACAACAGCACTAAGAGGTTAGCTAATCCACTCACTTGCGTAGCAGCCTGTCCCCTTGAACCATCAGATCCTCCTCTCAGGGTTGGGCATCTCAGGCTCTGCACACTCTTTGATTGCATCCTACCTGGCAGGCCACTCTACCAGGTGATGTGGAGAGGATCTGTGTCTGCACCACATACTCTCACTACTGGTGTCCCCCAGGGCTCGGTTCTAGGCCCTCTACTCTTCTCACTATACACCAAGTTACTCATCTCCATCATATCCTCACATGGTCTCTCCTATCATTCCTATGCGGACACACTCAACTACTTTTCTCCTTCCCCCCTTCTGACACCCAGGTGGCGACACGCATCTCTGTGTGCCTGACAGACATCTCCACTTGGATGTCGTACCTCAAGCTCAACCTCGACAAGACGGAGCTGCTCATCCTTCCAGGGAATGCCTGCCTGCTCAAAGACCTCTCCATCATGGTTGACAACTCCAGTGGCACCTTCCCAGAGTGCAAAGAACCTTGGTGTGACCTGGACAACACCCTGTAGTTCGCTTCAAACATCAAAGCAGTGACAAGCGCCTGCAGGTTCATGCTCTACAACATCCGTAGAGTATGACCCTATCTCACACAGGAAGTGATGCAGGTCCTAATCCAGGCACTTGTCCTCTTCCGTCTGGACTACTGCAACTCGCTGTTGACTGGGCTCCCCGCTTGTGCCATCAAACCCCTGCAACTTATCCAGAACGCAGCAGCCCGCCTGGTGTTCAACCTTTCCAATTTCTCTCATGTTACCCTGCTCCTCCGCACACTCCACTGGCTTCCAGGTGAAGCTCACATCCATTACAAGACCATGGTGTTTGCCTACGGAGCAGCAAGAGGAACTGCCCCTCCCTACCTTCAGGCTATGCTCAAACCCTACGCCCAAACCCGAGGACTCTGCCACCTCAGGTCTCTTGGCTCCCGCACAGCCCAGTCCAAGCTCTGTCCTGGCACCTCAATGGTGGAACCAGCTTCCCCCTGAAGCTAGGACAGCAGAGTCTCTGCCCATCCTCTGAAACCCTACCTCTTCAAACAGCATTTCAATAAAATAATGCTCCTCCTCACCTTGACCCCCCTAAGTCCCTAGGAGCGTCTGCTATATTACTAAAATGGCTCGACTTAGCACACCCTCCCCTATATTGCACTTTTTTTGGACGATCACAAACATCAATGTCTGTGGATGCTTTTTCTGACCTACAGTAAATCATGACAACAGCACTAAGAGGTTAGCTAATCCACTTACTTGTGTAGCAGCTTGTCCCCATAGATGGGGATGAAGTAAGGGAAGAGGTAGGGAGCAACACAATTCGAGATGACCAGACACAGTTGGCTCTTCACCCAGCTGACACACACTTTCCATATCCAGGAGAGGCTCTGAGGAAGAAGAGAACATCTATATACCATCTTTCTCTCTCTATTCCCTCCACCCATGTACCCCCCCCCCTTTATCCTAGCATGGTTAAACCAGACTAGCAAGTGCAGCATTTAGTCTGGTTTAACCAGGCTACCCTTATCTCTATACCAAGACAAGACTTAGTGCTGAACTCACCAGCTTGCGGCCCTCTATAGCCTCTCTGTAGCTGTTGAAGCTGATCCAGGGTCCGAAAATGACCGTTCCCACGAAGTAGATGTAGCCCATGAACTCCACAGGAGAGGGCACGTTGGTCACCACACCACGGTCCAGGTCAAAGGCCAGAGAAATGGCCTTCATAGCCACCACCATCTGGGAACCTGCAGATACATACCGCAGTGAGTCTTCAAATATTAATTACAGTTGAAGTGGGAAGTTTACATACACTTAGGTTGGAGTCCTTAAAACTCGTTTTTCAACCACTCCACAAATTTCTTGTTAACAAACTATAGTTTTGGCAAGTCTACTTTGTGCGTGACACAATTTTCCAACAATTGTCTACAGACAGGTTATTTCACTTATAATTCACTGTATCACAATTCCAGTGGGTCAGAAGTTTACATACAATAAGTTGACTGTGCCTTTAAACAGCTTGGAAATGTCCAGAAAATTATGTTATGGCTTTAGAAGCTTCTGATAGGCTAATTGACATCATTTGATTCTATTGAGGTGTACCTGTGGATGTAATTGAAGGTGTACCTGTGGATGTATTTCAAGGCCTACCTTCCAACTCACTGCCTCTTTGCTTGACATCATGGGAAAATCTAAAGGAATCAGCCAAGACCTCAGATAAATAATTGTAGACCTCCACAAGTCTGGGTCATCCTTGGGAGCAATTTCCAAATGCCTGAAGGTACCACGTTCATCTGTACAAACAATAGTACGCAAGTATAAATACCATGGGACCACGCAGCCGTCATACCGCTCAGGAAGGAGACGCATTCTGTCTCCTAGAGATAAATGTACCTTGGTGCAAATCAATCCCAGAACAACAGCAAAGGAACTTGTGAAGATGCTGGAGGAAACGGGTCCAAAAGTATCTATATCCACAGTAAAATGAGTCCTATACCGCTCAGCAAAGAAAAAGCCACTGCTCCAAGTCCGCCATAAAAAAGCCAGACTACGGTTTGCAACTGCACATGGGGACAAAGATCGAACTTTTTGGAGAAATGTCCTCTGGTCTGATGAAACAAAAATACAACTGTTTGGCCATAATGACCATTGTTATGTTTGGAGGAAAAAGGGGGAGGCTTGCAAGCCGAAGAACACCATCCCAACCGTGAAGCACAGGGGTGGCAGCATCATGTTGTGGGGGTGCTTTGCTGCAGGAGGGACTGGTGACTTCACAAAATAGATAATGAGGAGGAACAATTATGTGGATATATTGAAGCAACATCTCAAGACATCAGTCAGGAAGTTAAAGTTTGGTTGCAAATGGGTCTTCAAAATGGACAATGACCCCAAGCATACTTCCAAAGTTGTGGCAAAATGGCTTAAAGACAACAAAATCAAGGTATTGGGAGTGGCCATCACAAAGCCCTGACCTCAAAGTTTGTGGGCAGAACTGAAAAAGTGTGTGCGAGCAAGGAGGCCTACAAACCTGACTCAGTTACACCAGCTTTGTCAGGAGGAATCGCTACAACTCCCGTACGGGCTCGAGAGAGACGAAGGTTGAAAGTCATGCGTCCTCCGATACACAACCCAACCAAGCCGCACTGCTTCTTAACACAGCGCCATCCAACCCGGAAACCAGCCGTACCAATGTGTCGGAGGAAACACCGTGCACCTGGCAACCTTGGTTAGCGCACACTGCGCCCGGCCCGCCACAGGAGTCACTGGTGCGCGATGAGACAAGGATTTCCCTACCGGCCAAACCCTCCCTAACCCGGACAACGCTAGGCCAATTGTGCGTCGCCCCACGGACCTCCCGGTCGCGGCCGGTTAAGACAGAGCCTGGGCACGAACCCAGAGTCTCTGGTGGCACAGCTGGCGCTGCAGTACAGCGCCCTTAACCACTGCGCCACCCGGGAGGCCTCACCCAACTTATTGTGGGAAGCTTGTGGAAAGCTACCCAAAACGTTTGACCCAAGTCAAACAATTTAAAGGCAATGCTACCAAATACTAATTGAGTGTATGTAAACTTCTGACCCACTGGGAATGTGATGAAAGAAATAAAAGCTGAAATAAATCATTCTCTCTACTATTATTCTGACATTTCACATTCTTAAAATAAAGTGGTGATCCTAACTGACCTAAGACAGGGAATTTTTTACTAGGATTAAATGTCAGAAATGTATTTGGCTAAGGTGCATGTAAACTTCCGACTTCAACTGTAAATGTTTTCATTAATACGGTGAAAACATTGGTTGTAGCAGGGGTTGAAACCAAAATATTTTTTATATCGTTTCGTTCTGAACAGGATAAAAAAATGTATCTCATTCCGACCAGCAAAATAAAGATCTGAACCGGTTCGAACCAAAAAAGTACTGGTTTATATCGTTCCTTTGTTACTTTTTAAACCTATGAAATCTTTTTATTTTTTTCATTTAGCTCAACTATAATTTCTTCACCAATCATGCGAGCAAGATATAGCTCAGTGAGTTGTTTTATATGCATGATAGAAAGACAAGTGTAGGGTGCAAAATGCAACTTACATTTTGCGGGTGGGGAAAGAGCGAGAGGGTGGAGGAGGAAGCTTGGCTCGAAGCGCTGGGCATCTTGTAATGACATGCATTATCTGAATTAGGCCCACAGAATTATACCTACAAAGGAGTGACTTCTATGGAGGAACTTTGAATGTCTTTGAACTTCAGAGTTGGCCTAATGTTGGACAAGAGATGTTAGCTAGCGAACAAGCTTGTATGTGCAAAGCGGCACCAGAATTAAAAACACGTCTCACCTTTTTGTAGTTAATAAAGCCAATGTGATAACTATAGTATTCCTAACTAGCACTAGAACAAGTTAATAAATTCTTCTCTAATTGAAAATCTCTCTCCTCCTGAATCTCGCTTGTAATATCTGTAGGCTAGCTATGCTTTGGAGGGGGAGGGGCAGTTAGCCTACACACACTGGCAAAGAGTTTCAGCTGGCAGGCACACTGGAAGAATTTTCTGATTGTCAGAGGGGGACTATGCATAGGTGCCTTGTTGCGTTTTTTTGTGGGACTGGGAAAAAATTCCCAGAATGTAAAAGAGCGTTAACTGGTTCCAATGCTTTTAAAATAATAGTTTGTGCTGGAACAGTATAAATCACTTTCGTTCCTGGTTCTGATTCTGTTCCTTGAAAAAAATATAAACTGTTTGCAACTCCTGGTTTGTAGTGTATATTCACGCTGAGAGTAGGTACCAACCTCTCATTTTGTGCCAGGTGGTGGTGTCCATCATATGCAACTCTCTGGAAGGAAAAGGGGAGAGTAGACTGATTAGACAACCATTTTCAATGCACTTTGAGGGATTTGATCACTGGCTGTTTATCATCCATTCTCTTTACTCAAACAGGCATCGGATGTTACCTGGTAACAGATCTACCTACCCCATGAGCAGGTAGATGAGGACAGTGATGGAGAGGAAGGTGGCCCGGTTACTGGAGTGCCGACAGAGGAAGAGGATGAGGTAGCATAGTAGACTGAGCAGCACCACCCACACCATGTGGAGCTCAAAGAACAGGTACAGGGCGTAGAACCCTCCTGCCACGGTGCTCAAGTGTTTCACATAAGAGGGGAGGCCTGACCAGGGGAACAAGACAACAAAAACAACAACGCACACAGAAGAGAATGAGAACATGTAGTAGTAGACATTAGTAGAACATGCATCTAATTATTCAGTTCTACATCATTTCTCAAATGTCAAAATCACTCTCCTATGACTCATCATGTTCTGTCGTTACCAGGAGCTCTGTTATATTCCAAAAGTCACATTTCACGCAAAGGAATGCAAAATGTCACCCAGAATCCAGAGAAGTCGGCATAGAAGGCAGATGACCAGAAGCTGCCACACCTGCTCCAGGCCCTGCTGAGCGGTGGGCAGAAGGCAGCCCTCCGCAAGATCATGGAAGAACTCCTGTCGGCTGAAGGACCCCATCACGCCATGCACAAGACCTTAGAAAGAGAGGGGGGAAATAATAACGAGGAAGTATGTTCTAATAGGCAACATTACACATTAAAATGTATAAGTTCCAATGGAAATAACACACGTGACCACCACTCTTCTTTCTTTGTGCATGCCGACAATGGCAGTGATTCACCATGCATCACGATTGACACATCTGTGCAACCTGCTGCAGGGGCTTAATGAGGCATTACCAGACCTTGATAAGGAAGATTCGCGATAAGCAGCTTTATTCCATTATAGGAGCAAGTAGACTGGTTCCAATTAAACGTGTAAAAGGTGGTGTATTGAGTGATAGGACAGTGAGTGGCACTGGTGCAGATGTGTGCATCGTGGAGTGTGTACCAGGCAATCTGCTAAATCAATGTTGGCTAAATCATAAATTCGCCCAAATAATCTACTACAAACTGACATGTTTATGTAATTTCGCAATTTAAAAAAACTACTTGAATGCTAGTTTACAAGGACCAACTCGCATGTAGCTAGCTAGCAAGGCTAGCAGTGCGTTACAAATCCTGCTCGTCCTGATCCGCAGTGCAGTTTTCACACTACGCTTAGTATTTGCAAAGCTCGTAACTATAGACCTCCACTATTGTGCTTAGTTGAAAACATTATCTATTTGCTATTAAATTAATTCACTGACTATGCTTTCCCCATCAATCATCAGACATGACCAGATAATAAAATAGCTAGTGGCTAGATAGCCAGCCGACCCCCACGCTCTACTTCGCCAGCGGGCGACAGCCACTGGTTCAACGAGACTCATTATTCCACACTTCACTTGCTTGAATTTGTTTTGAGGAAAATAATGGGTCTTACCTTCAAACCAACCCTTCAACTAGCTGTTGTGTAAATGAGTCTACGCGTCTGTTTATTCTCTCTGTAGCCACTTGACACTATAATGTACTTCACGCACTGTCGGTCCTGATGCTGACACCAAACTCCAGGTCACAGCATCAGCAGCAGTCGCTTCAGCCATGCATGCAGTCAATGATTCTCTACGAATAGATTAACCAATCAACGGCGTCGTTTTGGAGGAATCAGCCAATGATTGTAGTCGATTGCTCCGATTCAGATAGCTAACAAATCAACTGCAATTGTTCAGAGGTGGCTGACTCTTGTCTATACCCAATCAAAAAGAGTACATAATGTTACCGCTATTATGCGACCAATGGGATGGAAACGCCGAAAAATGTGCGGTGCCTGCCAATGACAGGATTCGATTATCTGGCCCCGGTTACCCCGGTGGAAATGGCATTGGTGAAAAGTAATAGCATTCGTTTTGGAACCGGGTTTTACCACCCGGGCGTGAGCCAGTTTAGGTGCCCTTTCAAAACCCACAGCGAAACCTAGGCAAGATTAATAAGCACGTGGAGTAATGAGGATTCCGTGTTCACATGCAAACGTGGTTACTTTTGATAAAAACGCTTTATCTGTCTTCCAAATGAAAATTAGTTCGAAAATTCTAACATATTTTATGGAAAATAGAAGTATGTTTCTGACCTATGTAACGTTCCGCCTAGTTGACGTCATGACCATGAGACGCAATTACTGTTAGATTTCAAAGGTTGCCCCTCCCTCACCGCTTTTGCCCGTTCACGTCGAGGGACATAGACCGGTGCACTGCGACTCATATTAATAGAACTCCCTCAATATCACGTAGTTTGCAAACGCTTTCAAGGGGCAAAGGCTTTGTTCCAGATAATCCTTACAGAACATAGTTTATAGACAGATCAAAATGGATTAGCAAAAAATCTAAGTGAGTAAAGTAATAACTCTACTGTGGCGGTGGTAGACCAGGGAATATCAGATTAGAATGACAATATATGCGGTTTCTGAAGGTAACTATAACGACAATCTAAATTCAATCTAACCAATATTTACATCGGAGATAGGAGTCAACATATGGCCCTAGATTGTCATGTTTACACAAGCAGATTTGAGTGTTTACCTCTTGTTGTAAAACAAGGATGACATATGGAGCAGACGCGTGCCTCTTTAAAAATAGACTCAGCGAAATGACGCTGCCACGCAGATATTGTGCGAGATACAAGACTTCGTTCTCAGTCACACACAGCATGGGCAGGGGTTCGCGTCACGCTGTTACTGGACCAAACAGGGGAGAAGTTGAGCCGTGCGCTTCAAAGCTCTTAGTTGTTGCGGAAATTGGGGTTTAAGTTCTGCACCTACTTCATTTCAGATTCTACCTTTAACATATTGTTACAGTGAAGATAAGCGATACACGGCTGCTGTATTACAGAGCCGGACACAAAATGACTTTCTAGTATTCATCACACCAGTTAGGTTAGGTATTTGGATGTTAGCTGCAAAACTTAAAGCCAAGTGAATCAATATATTTCTATGCATGCTTACATTCACTTTAAAATGAGTTTCTTGTGACATGAAAAACAAATACCTGGAAAGTGTCAATAATAAAGACAAAGGCAATACATGTGTAAGTAATCCCATTATCAATTTTAAAAATACGTTTTGCAATCAGCCTGAGGTAGTTATGCAGAATTCAACTGGAGACGTATCATTTCGACATACATAGACTCTGTTACCCAAATTTAACAACACTGTCCACATTACACAGAGTACAGATATCGGGATTCACTTGTTCTTATGACAGGTACATTTAGTAATTAATCAACAACAATGCATCATGATTATTTTTGCTTACATAAATTGGTGAAGGCAATTTCTGGACAACTCAATGGTTAAGGCCCAGAGAGAAACCCTATACAGGCCTTTATGAACATAATCTGAAAAGCAGATGAACATCATTTGATATGGAAATACATTTTGATGTGCCACATCAGAGGAGTTAACTAGTTTAATAGCATGTCATTTAATAATGCATGGACACTAGCCCTTGCATGGCAATGGATCAAAACAACTGAATGAATCATAACTCAAAAGTGTCTATATTCTATTCTAATACAACAACAAAAATGGTCAAGATCTCAAAAGCGAAACCATAACATTTCAGAGGACAGTTAATCATTTGAAATGCTTGACAGAATGTTTCCAAATCATGATCAATTGTGGAAAGTTATTTTCTCAAACTCATGAAGGAATAAATACCAAAATCATGATGCGAGGCAAAACAAGTGATTCAAGGTATAACTCCTTTCTGAAACAGCGTCCACATCGGTGGAGATTAAACAAAACAAATTTATTTTTTTAATCATGATCGGACTAATTATCCCATTTTGTTTTATCATCATGTGGGATCATATAATAACCTCAATGTCATAAGCAACTTTTTGCAATTTCTCTCCTTTAGTTAACAACACAGGCCAAAGTTCCTCTTGACGCACATAATTCACTTTCTCTGCTGGGCCTGGATGTTTGACTCTACTCCTCTTTTTCTTCATTTTAGAATGATCATGTTTCGTTGAGAGATTATGGCTCTTCTTATTAAGCTTCTTGTTAAGCTTCTTAAGCTGCTTGGGTGTGAGTGTGACCTGAATGGGAGGTGTTGGTTGCATCGTGGATGTGGACTCAAACCCAGGTCGAAGCTCGAGGTCGGGTCTGGGTATGCCCCCGGGGTACTCGTGACGCTGGCAGAAAAGCACGCCACATTTCCGGCAGCGATACGCCTCTTCTTTGGCATGGATGGTTTGGTGACGCTTCAGGTTGTGGTGTGTGGTGAACGAGCGCTCACACTGGTCGCAGGGAAAGGGCCGCTCCCCAGTGTGAACCCGCTGGTGCTCAGTGTAGTGGCTGCGGCTCAGGAAACGTTTCCCACACACACCACAGGGAAAGGGCCTTTCTTCGTCGTGGAACTGTTTGTGTCTCACCACCTGAGGAAAAGAGAAGAAGTTCTGGCCGCACACCTCACAGGTAAATCCTCCAACTGGGTTGGCGCTGTATGAAGGTGGCAATAGCAGAGTGGGGGGCCGCTTGTACGGCTTCAGGGAAGGTTTTGGTACAATTAAAGGAGTCGATGGGGCAATCCGTTTTTGTACTTTCAGGTTACCAGTAGATTCGTTTTGAAGAATAGCCATTGCAGCCTCACGCACTTTGAAAACCGCAGCACCTGCTGCAGCCCTCTTAGCCAGCCCATTGGGCCCAGTTTCCTGGTCAGCCATGTCTACTCCACTCAGGACCCTGGCAAAGCAATGAGTCAGAAATATAGATCAGAGGTCAATAAAAATCATTAGGGACAGAAACCTCTGAAGTACAGTAAAAAAAGCATTGATTGGCTTGATGTTAGCAGAGAAACACAAGTGCCCATACTATAGCAAATATCATTTTCTTTACAATTTGTAATAGTTCAATGTAGCTAGCTAGCTAGCATTGAGCCATTGTTTACCTGGCTAGCTACCCAGTGCATCTTCTTACCTCCAGATAGCCCAAAGGCCAGTAGATGGCAATATTGAATCGTTTGATCTTACCGTCCAAAGGGACTGCATGCAGCAGGCTATAAACTTGTATCCCCGTGGACCGGTTCGTACATAAAACTTTCTCCATTCAGGCTGCAAAGGATTTAATGGCAAGAAGGTGGGAAATATGTGCATAATTTCTTTATGAAACACCATTTTACACCACCATGCTAGAGTTTAAATGCTAGTCCTGGATGTTGCATATCACGTTCTGCCAATCAGGTTGTAGCAGTCTGTTTACTCTTGGGCTGTGGTCCAATTTTGTTATTTTTACCCCTCAACTCTTGCACTAACTACTTTCCCTCTGGGAAATCCCCGTTGAAACCGGATGCAATTTGGTCGCCATCTTAAGTGGCAGTCCAATTCACAAAAGTCGCCCCCTCAGCCCTTGATTTAGCTTGAGGGAGCAACTTTGATCACTTGTGGGGTTGTTATGTCCCACAATTCAATGCAAACAGTAAGTGACGTGTCAAACGTCAGTGGCCGTGAAGTGTCAAATGTAATCAGCGCTGCATTTTTCAGCACGCGAGAAAAAATTACAATGCTATCTTGCAAGCAAAAAAGTGATATAATATTATCAATGACAGATTTTAGCGGTGGCCAATGGGAATATGATGTTCAACCGACTCAGTGGGGAGCCTATAAAATGTAGCTAGCTAGCTTCATAAACATTTTTGGGGAATTCTGAAATTTATTGGAATATATTACTGAAATATAAAACTAGTTAGCCAGCTATTTCTTTCCGCCTTTGCCATTAAAATATTTTTAAGGTGTAAGTCGACGCATTTTCACCCTGAATGAAGAATGTTTTATCTACAAACTGGTCCACAGGGGATATGAGTGTATAGCCAGCTGCATGCAGTCCCTTTGGACGGTTAGATGAAACGACTCAATATCGCCATCTGCTGGCCTGGGCTAACCTTCAGTAAACTCGCATACTTGCCAACTACATAAAGACACTGCAAATGGGTTGTATCCGGCTATCTAGTAAAATAATGTGGAAAGTGGCTAGTTAGGATAGTTAACATTCATGATGGCTCGTTCTGCTAATAATAGCTAACGTTAGCTCATGCGACTTTTTCAAAAGATAATTACTGGACAATCAATACTTGAACGTTTGCCATTCATATAGCGTTACGCAAATAGTATACAAAGGGTGGCAGTAAATAGAAAACTACTTACGGAAAATAACGTTTAAATGTATAAAGTTCTCGGATGAAATTGCACAAATAGTCAAACTAGTCGAATTTCATGGCAGTCTTCTTGAGCGCTTTTTGCATGTAAAGTGCAACATCAACACATCCCGCTGGAAACATAAGCACCCAATTTAGTTCCTACATTACTGTACATGCAACTCTGTAACAATTATAAATCCTAGCAAATACATCTATCTTGAAGTGGATCTATAAGGTTTTAAAAATAAATAATTATATATATGTAAACACCTGCAACCTTGCCGTGAAAGTGTACTTTGTCATTACGAAATGTGTTTGAGATCATCAATTCTGCGCAGTTGCTGAAGTAAGGATGGATTTGAGTAGCCTAACTATCGCCAGGATGTTCTGAAATTAAATCCGTGAAAACGCATAGACAAGGATTTTGGTAGAAAATAGAAATTAATCAAAATGTTCAATCTTCTTAAAAAGTCTCTCACTCAAAAGTTAGGTGCTTGATGAAGTTCTTCAGAAATTCTACCAGGTGTCACTATTGTCTGCAGAATAGCCTACAAGCGATTCGGAAAATAATAAATCATTAATTTACTCCAAATAATTTAGGATGACACATCATTTACTTACGACCCAGATTAAACAGTGGTGTAAATAGAGGAAGCAGTGGTTGGCACTAATACGTTTGTGTATAAACATAGACATACACTAAGTTACAAAACCCTAATAGTGAGTTGCACCTCATTTTGCCTTCAGATCAGCCTCAATTCCTCGGAGCATGGACTCTACAAGGTGTCGAAAGCATTCCACAGGGATGCTGTCCCATGTTGAATCCAATGCTTCCCAAAGTTGTATCAAGTTGGCTGGATGTCCTGTAGGTGGTAGACCATTCTTGATACACACATAAAACTGTTGAGCGTGAAAAACCCAGCAGCATTACAGTTCTTGACTCACTCAAACCGGTGCACCTGGCACCTACTACCATACCCCGTTCAAAGGCGCCAAAATATTTTGTCTTGCCCATTCACCATGTGAATGGCACACACACACAATCCATGTCTCAATTGTCTCAAGGCTTAACAATCCTTCTTTAACCTGTCTCCTCCCCTTCATCTACACTGATTGAAGTGGATTTAACATGTGACATGTACAAGGGATCATTGCTTTCACCTGGATTCACCTGGCCAGTTTATGTCATGGAAAGAGCAGGTGTTCCTGATGTTTTGTACACTCAGTGTATATAATGGGTATTTCAGATGGTGTATGTGCATATGCTTGGTGCAGGTGTGTTTGAATGAGAGAGAAAGACACAGTGCCATTATATAGAGATCCAGTTTTTGGTGGCCATTGCTATTTTATGCGAGAAGGAGAGAGGTCAATGATGAATGATAGGGGTAGGTTAACACCACCCCTCTCCACCTATGCCCCGGGTGATAGACTGCACTCCAGACACAAGTGTGGAAATTGATCTATCATGCTGCTTCTGAGAGTTAAATCAATATCTGCTTCATTTTTTTTCTCATTGCAGTGCTGAGAGAAACAGCAGACCCCCGTTGACACTAGTCTAGTACAAACCTGTATTTTACTCTACTGTACCATTCTCTGTAAGATATTATCTACTGGATGTGTTCGCTGTGGAGAGACTTGTAGAGTATGGTGTGTGTGTGTGTTTCTGAATTGGCTATTTAAATACACTATATACAAAAGTACACACCTTAAAATTAGTGGATTTAGCTAGTTCAGTTACAACCGTTGCTGACAGGTGTATAAAATCGAGCCCACCGCCATGCAATCTCCATAGACAAACATTGGCAGTAGAACGGCCTCTCTGAAGAGCTCAGTGACTTTAAACGTGGCATCGTCATAGGATGCCACCTTTCCGACAAGTAAGTTTGTCAAATTTCTGCACTGCTAGAGCTGCCCTGGTCAGCTGTAAGTGCTGTTATTGTGAAGTGGAAATGTCTCAGAGCAACAATGGCTCAGCCTGCGAAGTGTTAGGCCACACAAGCTCACATAACGGGACTGCCAAGTACTGAAGAGCGTAATGCGTAAAAATTGTCACCATCTGGCAGTCTGACAGACGAATCGGTGTTTGGCAGATGCGAGGAGAACGCTACCTTCCCCAATGCATAGTGCCAACTGTAAAGTTTGGTGAGAGGAGGAATAATGGTCTGGGGCTGTTTTTCATAGTTCGGGCTAGGCCCCTTAGTTCCAGGGAAGGGAAATCTTAACGCTACAGCATACAATGGCATTCTAAACGATTCTGTGCTTCCAACTTTGTGGCAACAGTTTGGGGAAGGCCCTTTCCTGTTTCAGCATGACAATGCCCCTATGCACAAAGCGAGGTCCATACAGAAATGGTTTGTAGAGATCGGTGTGGAAAAACTTGACTGGTCTGCACAGAGCCCTGACCTTTGGAATGAGATGTTCGACAAGCCGGTGTCCACATACTTTTGGTCATTTATTGTATGTATTTCATTGTGTTTACATAACAATCCAAACCAGACGGTTGAATCAGCTTGTGTCTGAAGAGAAACAACTTGGCAGCGTTGGCCCCTTCCCTCCATCCGTCTATTCCTCCTTCCCTCCCCCTCTCTCTCAAGGTGACACTCTTCCATCTGCCCCTTCCTCTTCTTGCCAATCTCTATCTCTTCATTTAAACCCCCCCTTCATACTCTGTCCCTCAATATCTCACCTGTTTTGCTCAAGCATACTGTGTTTTGAGGTTGACAGTTATTTGTCTTTATTGAGGGGGCAAGTTGTCACAGTAGCCTGTGTATTTGTGTGTGTGTATACTGGAGGGAGATAGAGGTAGAGACAGTTCACATAAACATATATGTTTTATCTCCATCCCCGTCTGGCCAGATGGTACTCTGAGTCTGTCTTTTTACTGTGGCATCATTCACAGCCAAGTGAGATCCTTCATATGTGGTGTATCCCACCATTGCGTCCATCTCTCACCACACAGCATCCCCAATTGAATTCCCCTCATCCTCTCCCCTCCTTGCCTCATCCCATAGGGGGATAGAGAGGATGGCTTAGGGGTGGAGGAATGGAGGGATGGGTAGACACGGGAAAAAGAGGGAATGGGTGTGTTTTGTGTGTGTGTGTGTGTGTGTGTGTGTCACTGTGCGTGTGTGTGACGTCTGTGTGTGTGGTAATGTGTAAGGTAAAGAGGAGGATCATCTACTCCATGATATTGTTCACTCCTCACTCGCCTTGTTGATTAAGTCATATTTTCCTTCTTTCTGTGCTTTACAGTTGACTACAACAACCTTTCTCTTTCCGGTCAACGACCGAAAGGACACCAATTTAAATTACACCTCTGCTTATTAGCCATCAATGACCTTTGTGCTTATTCTCCCGTTACATGTCTGACATCCAGTCTGGATGTGTTGTTATTACCTGCCGCTGTTTGTTGCTATGTTAAGGTATTGTTGACAGGCTGTTGTGTTTACACAAGCAGCCCCACACAGCCCACAGGCTCAGCCTCAGCCATGTCCGCCCTGCCGAGAGAGACTGAGCTGTCTGCCACTCGATCCATCAGCCGTGTGCTGAAGGGTTGAGCCACTACAACGCAATTACACATTCATTTCACCCAGTCCAGGCCAGGCAAGGCAGTCTCCCCTCCCCCTCTATCCATCCCTCCCTTCCTTCCTTCTCTGGCTCCTTCTGTCTTCCTCGACTGCACACAAAAATCCTCTCCATATTCTCTTGCTCTCTTTCTGCCCCTTCATCCCCTTCCATCTCTCCTTGATCTGGCTCAAATCCCCTCTTTTACCCTCTGCTCCCTCCTCTCTAATGTTCCCTGTCTTCTCACCCAATCCCCCGTCAGCTGTAGGTTCAGACAAATGCAGAACAAAGGCCAAAAGAGGACAGGTAGAGCATGCAGAGAGGAACGTAGGAGATGACATAGGAAAGGGGGAGCAATGAAAAGAAAGGAATCGGAATTAACATGAACCACGAAGGGAGGAGAGACTGGAAGAACGAGGAAAGAGGGAGGAAGGGGGTTGGTTGTAGATTGCTGAGCTAGCTGGGGACCCCTGAATGAGGAATGGAGGGTGATGCAGAGACTGGCTCTAATGTTATATTGATCTGACACAGCCTGAGGGCACATAACTCTGACTGTGTGACTGGTACTAGAGAGAGAGATAAAGAGATAAAGAGAGAGAGAGAGAGAGAGAGAGTCTGATCGTGGTTGGATTAAATTGACCAAGATTAAACAGAATGGTACATTGTTTTATTCTGTGTGAGCTAGATAGAAGAAATATGAAGATAATAGAGCTAAGTATTTTATCTGTACCTATCCTGTCAAACATTAAAACACCCATTGGGTTGTTAACACCCTGCTGTTTGACTGAGAGCTGAATTACACTGGCATTGTGTTATCACGCTGTCAAGAGCTCCAGTAGCTCTTATGTTACTCTAGCAATCCGTACTAATGTTATAGATCCTCAGTTTGACAGTGAGTGGGTGACAAGACCCATTTGTCGCCTAAGCAAGTGCTCCTCAGTCTCCACCCCTATCAAGCTGATAGTAGAGCTTTTAAAATTCCAGTGAAATATTACTTGAGGTGTGTGTCTATTGAAAACGACACAACGTAGGTGTACTGTACATGTATGTGTGTGTTTGGCATATGTTGCAGGGAATTGAAATGAGTTCGGGGGCCAGGTCTCTGTTCAATATCAGTAATATCAGATCGACTCCCTGCAAGACATCAGGAGTCACTGGGGAGAACATTATGGTGAGATCACCGAGGAGGGAGGGAGGGATTAATGGTGTCGAGGTGTGTGTACGTGTGTGCTTGTATGTGTGTATGTATGTATGTATGCATGTGCGTGTGTGTGTGTGTGTGTGTGTGTGTGTGTGTGTGTGAGAGAGAGAGAGAGTTAGTGAGATTCAATGTATTCACCAGCAGAGGTGTTGCATTCAGAGTATTGATTCTGCAACACTTTACTGTAATACAAATGAAACAAACAGATTGGAAAAATAGATACATCTATACAGGTGATATAGAGAGAGTCTCATTAAGAGAAGATGTCTGGGGAGTTCCTGGAGTTTAAGGCCTGTTCAGGTACAGGATTTCAATATTCCACCATGGATACATAATGAGGTATTCATTTAAATAGAGGTGTATTGTGTTTCTGTTGTAAAATGAAGTGGATGTGCCCCCTTCTAGGTAATGGCTGTATTTCATTTCATGTAATGATTCCCTTCTATCCTCCCATTGGGTCCAGGCCTCCAGAGCTGTTGTATAGACCATGTGGATATCTATTGATCTGGACACTGGACAGGGGTCATAGTGGATGATTAATCCAAGCATAGGAGTTATGCTTGGCATATGCGGGGCGGCAGGCTAGAGAGTTGGGCCAGTAAGTGAAAGGTTGCTGGATCGAATCACCGAGCTGACAAGATAAAAATCTGTTGTTCTGCCCCTGAGCAAAGGCAGTTAACCCACTGTCCCTAGGCTGTCATTGTAAATAAGAATTTGTTAACTGACTTGCCCAGTAAAAGAAAAAGAAACAGAAGACAGGTAGCCGAGTGGTTAGAGCGTCACTAGTTCAAATTCCCGAGCCGACAAGGTAAAATATCTGTCGATGTGCCCTTGAGCTCCAGGGTCGCTGTTGGTGATGGCCAACCCTGGCTGTGACCCTGGCGAGTTGGGATATGACAACAACAACAAAAAGTTACTATTTCACATAGGCGTATAATACACGCTTGTAAATGTGTGAGACACAACAAATATAAGCACCGACCAAATTAATATTGTAAGAATCACCATGTTGTGGTCCCTCTCTTAGCACTTGAATGAATTAGTCAATCCGCTCTAAGCCTTTATCCTCCTGCCTGCTACTAGTAATCTCTATCCCCACTGGAGGGACAACTCTACAGCTGCCACCCCCCTACTTTCTTACTTTCCTCTCTCATCTCTTTGTTTCTCATGCTGTGCAGTCTTTGCCCTCCACATTCTCTCACCCCGCTATTTCAATCTCTCCCAGCTCCCGGTTACCCACCTCTCTTCCCTTCTCTCATGGTATCCCTCTCCACCCTCTCAATTTCCCTCGCTCATGTCTTCTCCCACTTCTTCTTCCTCTCTTTCCTTTCCACTCTCGTTCACCCCCGGTGCCAAGATGCCACTAGCAGTGTTCACAGCTGGGTTCTAATTTAAGGAAATGTAGTCAAATGTAGTGCAGCGGCATATCGGATATTAATAATATAAAAACTCTGAAGACCATCTCTCTCTCTCTCTCTCTCTCTCTCTCTCTCTCGTTCTCTCTCTCTCTCTCTCTCTCTCTTTCGCTCTCTTTCTTTCTCTCTCTCTCTCTCTCTTTCTCTCTCTCCCAATTCAATTCAATTCAATTCAAGGGCTTTATTGGCATGGGAAACATGTGTTAACATTGCCAAAGCAAGTGAGGTAGATAATATATAAAGTGAATATATAAAGTGAAATAAACAATAAAAATTAACAGTAAACATTACACATACAGAAGTTTCAAAACAATAAAGACATTACAAATGTCATATTATATATATACAGTGTTTTAACAATGTACAAATGGTAAAGGACACAAGATAAAATAAATAAGCATAAATATGTGTTGTATTTACAATGGTGTGTGTTCTTCACAGGTTGCCCTTTTCTCGTGGCAACAGGTCACAAATCTTGCTGCTGTGATGGCACACTGTGGAATTTCATCCAGTAGATATGGGAGTTTATCAAAATTGGATTTGTTTTCGAATTCTTTGTGGATCTGTGTAATCTGAGGGAAATATGTCTCTCTAATATGGTCATACATTGGGCAGGAGGTTAGGAAGTGCAGCTCAGTTTCCACCTCATTTTGTGGGCAGTGAGCACATAGCCTGTCTTCTCTTGAGAGCCATGTCTGCCTACGGCGGCCTTTCTCAATAGCAAGGCTATGCTCACTGAGTCTGTACATAGTCAAAGCTTTCCTTAATTTTGGGTCAGTCACAGTGGTCAGGTATTCTGCCGCTGTGTACTCTCTGTGTAGGGCCAAATAGCATTCTAGTTTGCTCTGTTTTTTTGTTAATTCTTTCCAATGTGTCAAGTAATTATCTTTTTGTTTTCTCATGATTTGGTTGGGTCTAATTGTGCTGCTGTCCTGGGGCTCTGTAGGGTGTGTTTGTGTTTGTGAACAGAGCCCCAGGACCAGCTTGCTTAGGGACTCTTCTCCAGGTTCATCTCTCTGTAGGTGATGGCTTTGTTGTGGAAGGTTTGGGAATCGCTTCCTTTTAAGTGGTTATAGAATTTAACGGCTCTTTTCTGGATTTTGATAATTAGTGGGTATCGGCCTAATTCTGCTCTGCATGCATTATTTGGTGTTCTACGTTGTACACGGAGGATATTTTTGCAGAATTCTGCGTGCAGAGTCTCAATTTTGGTGTTTGTCCCATTTTGTGAAGTCTTGGTTGGTGAGCGGACCCCAGACCTCACAACCATAAAGGGCAATGGGCTCTATGACTGATTCAAGTATTTTTAGCCAGATCCTAATTGGTATGTTGACGTTTATGTTCCTTTTGATGGCATAGAAGGCCCTTCTTGCCTTGTCTCTCAGATCATTCACAGCTTTGTGGAAGTTCCCTGTGGCGCTGATGTTTAGGCCAAGGTATATATAGTTTTTTGTGTGCTCTAGGGCAACAGTGTCTAGATGGAATTTGTATTTGTGGTCCTGGTGACTGGACCTTTTTTGGAACACCATTATTTTGGTCTTACTGAGATTTACTGTTAGGGCCCAGGTCTGACAGAATCTGTGCTTAAGATCTAGGTGCTGCTGTAGGCCCTCCTTAGTTGGTGACAGAAGCACCAGATCATCAGCAAACAGCAGACATTTGACTTCGGATTCTAGTAGGGTGAGGCCGGGTGCTGCAGACTTTTCTAGTGCTCGCGCCAATTCGTTGATATATATGTTGAAGAGGGTGGGGCTTAAGCAGCATCCCTGTCTCATCCCACGACCCTGTGTGAAGAAATGTGTGTGTTTTTTGCCCATTTTAACCGCACACTTGTTGTTTGTGTACATGGATTTTATAATGTCGTATGTTTTACCCCCAACACCACTTTCCATCAGTTTGTATAGCAGACCCTCATGCCAAATTGAGTCAAAGGCTTTTTTGAAATCAACAAAGCATGAGAAGACTTTGCCTTTGTTTTGGTTTGTTTGGTTGTCAATTAGGGTGTGCAGGGTGAATACATGGTCTGTTGTACGGTAATTTGGTAAAAAGCCAATTTGACTTTTGCTCAGTACATTGTTTTCATTGAGGAAATGTACGAGTCTGCTGTTAATGATAATGCAGAGGATTTTCCCAAGGTGACTGTTGACGCATATTCCACGGTAGTTATTGGGGTCAAATTTGTCTCCACTTTTGTGGATTGGGCTGATCAGTCCTTGGTTCCAAATATTGGGGAAGATGCCAGAGCTAAGGATGATGTTAAAGAGTTTTAGTATAGCCAATTGGAATTTGTTGTCTGTATATTTGATAATTTCATTGAGGATACCATCAACACCACAGGCCTTTTTGGGTTGGAGGGTTTTTATTTTGTCCTGTAACTCATTCAATGTAATTGGAGAATCCAGTGGGTTCGGGTAGTCTTTAATAGTTGATTCTAAGATCTGTATTTGATCATGTATATGTTTTTGCTCTTTATTCTTTGTTATAGAGCCAAAAAGATTGGAGAAGTGGTTTACCCACACATCTCCATTTTGGATAGATAATTCTTTGTGTTGTTGTTTGTTTAGTGTTTTCCAATTTTCCCAGAAGTGGTTAGAGTCTATGAATTCTTCAATTACATTGAGCTGATTTCTGACATGCTGTTCCTTCTTTTTCCGTAGTGTATTTCTGTATTGTTTTAGTGATTCACCATAGTGAAGGCGTCTCAGGTTTTCCGGGTCTCTATGTTTTTGGTTGGACAGGTTTCTCAATTTCTTTCTTAGATTTTTGCATTCTTCATCAAACCATTTGTCATTATTGTTAATCTTCTTCGGTTTTCTATTTGAGATTTTTAGATTTGATAGGGAAGCTGAGAGGTCAAATATACTGTTAAGATTTTCTACTGCCAAGTTTACACCTTCACTATTACAGTGGAACGTTTTACCCAGGAAATTGTCTAAAAGGGATTGAATCTCTCTCTCTCTCTCTCTCTCTCTCAGATTCTTGATAAAATCATAAAATACTCTTCCATCCCTCATCCCTAATTTCTCCTGTCTCCCCCTCCCTCCTCTCTCCTCCTCTCCCCTCCTCCCCCCTCCTCCATCCTGTCCTGTAACCATGTTACGTCTGTTGTGACAAAATATTAACATGAGATGGGAATAGGGGAATAGGGGATAGGGTAGAGTAGTGATGAATGAGGAATGGAGAATAGTGATGGGTAGACAGTAGGGAATAGACTATTTTGGCTATTAAGTGGTGCAAAAGCAATTGCATGACCCAAACAATTAATTAATTTCTCTCTGTCTAATGCCACTTTACTCTGCTTTCTCGCACCCACACAGTCTCTACAATATGGTATCATCTGTCCTCTTTTCTCTAACCACTATGTGACTCTGAAAGAAGAGCTCTGTCTCTCTCTAGAGAGGAATCAGGGAAGTGTTCTTAGACCTCTCCTAGGCCCTCTTAGAAATGAATGTAAAATCTATAACCATTGAACTGAATGTGATTGAATTGCTTTAGCATCATACCCAGCCATCACCATGTATGGAGACATCTTGAGACATATAAATGAATACATCCTGAGACGTGTAGAGACCGAGTCTTAAGATTTTTTTGAAAATGAAGACTCCTTTAAGACATCCGTCTCAAGACGTCTGGCAACATTTTATAGTTTATTGTTGTTTTCATGTTTTATTAGTTATAAATCCTAATCACTCACTCTAGAACTCTCATTGCACATTCATATTACAAACTGTAATGCATACCAAATCCAAGTAATCAAGATTTACTAACCAAAATTACAATTTCAGATGCAATAAAATAACTTTTGGTAAAGGTGGTATAGACCTCCAAACAATGCCTATCTTCAAGTCTTTACAGCCAGATGGTTATCGTTGTTTGGGGATCTCAGTTCTTAGAGCGGCTCTTCCTTAATCTGCAGGAATATAACATGTCATTAGGTATCCTATCATAAAAACAGCAACATCAATAACAATACCCCCTCTACCATGCTATTTTCCTGTACCGTACGCCTTTCATGCAGCCAAATGACCTAGTGGCCTCATGGGTGGAATGCTATTCAAAATGTTTATGATTTCATAATTAATAAACATGATTTAACCAAACAAATGCAGAAAATCTGGTGTTTTTATGTCAAACAGTTTTGCTATATTTCAGTATTCTGTGATGTACAGTGCCTTCGGAAAGTATTCAGACCCCTTGACTTTTTCTATGTTTCGTTACGTTACAGCCTTATTCTAAAATTGATTAAATATTTGTTTAAATCTCAGCAATCTACACACAATACCCCATAATAACAAAGCGAAAACAGGTTGTTAGAAATTTTTGCAAATGTAATATATATATATATATATATATATATATATATATAAATCTTAATAAATATATATTTGTTACTTACATAAGAATTCAGACCCTTTGCTATAAGACTCGAAATTGAGCTCAGGTGTTTCCTGTTTCCATTGATCATCCTTGATATGTTTCTACAACTTGATTGGAGTCCACCTGTGGTAAATTCAATTGATTGGACATGATTTGGAAAGGCACACACCTGTCTGTTTAAGGTCCCACAGTTGACAGTGCATGTCAGAGCAAAAACCAAGTCATGAGGTCGAAGGAATTGTCCATAGATCATCGAGACAGGATTGTGTCGATGCACAGATCTAGGGAAGGGTACCAAAACATTTCTGCAGCATTGAAGGTCCCCAAGAACACCATGGCCTCCATCATTCTTAAAGGGAAATAGTTTGAAACCACCAACACTCTTCCTAGAGCTGGCTGCTAGGCCAAACTGATACAATCGAGGGAGAAGGGCCTTGGTCAGGGAGGTGACCAATAACCCGATGGTCACTCTGACAGAGCTCTAGAGTTTCTCTGTGGAGATGGGAGAACCTTCCAGAAGGACAACCATTTCTGCAGCACTCCACCAATCAGGCCTTTATGGTAGAGTGGCCAGACGGAAGCCACTCCTCAGTAAAAGGCACACGACAGCCCGCTTGGAGTTTGCCAAAAGTCACCTAAAGACTCTCAGACTTTGATGAAACCAAGATGGAACTATTTGGCCTGAATGCCAAGCATCATGTCGGGAGGAAACCTGGCACCCTCCCTACAGTGAAGCATGGTGGTGGCAGCATCATGCTGTGTGGATGTTTTTCAGCGGCAGGGACTGGGAGACTAGTCAGGATCGAGGGAAAGATGAACAGAGCAAAGTACAGAGAGATCAAATCAAATCAAATCAAATCAAATTTTATTTGTCACATACACATGGTTAGCAGATGTTAATGCGAGTGTAGCGAAATGCTTGTGCTTCTAGTTCCGACAATGCAGTAATAACGAAAGTAATCTAACTAACAATTCCAAAAAAAACTACTGTCATACACAGTGTAAGGGGATAAAGAATATGTACATAAGGATATATGAATGAGTGATGGTACAGAGCAGCATAGGCAAGATACAGTAGATGATATCGAGTACAGTATATACATATGAGATAAGTATGTAAACCAAGTGGCATAGTTAAAGTGGCAAGTGATACATGTATTACATAAGGATGCAGTCGATGATATAGAGTACAGTATCAACGTATGCATATGAGATGAACAATGTAGGGTAAGTAACATTATATAAGGTAGCATTGTTTAAAGTGGCTAGTGATATATTTACATCATTTCCCATCAATTCCCATGATTAAAGTGGCTGGAGTAGAGTCAGTGTCATTGACAGTGTGTTGGCAGTAGCCACTCAATGTTAGTGGTGGCTGTTTAACAGTCTGATGGCCTTGAGATAGAAGCTGTTTTTCAGTCTCTCGGTCCCAGCTTTGATGCACCTGTACTGACCTCGCCTTCTGGATGGCAGCGGGGTGAACAGGCAGTGGCTCGGGTGGTTGATGTCCTTGATGATCTTTATGGCCTTCCTGTAGCATCGGGTGGTGTAGGTGTCCTGGAGGGCAGGTAGTTTGCCCCCGGTGATGCGTTGTGCAGACCTCACTACCCTCTGGAGAGCCTTACGGTTGAGGGCGGTGCAGTTGCCATACCAGGCGGTGATACAGCCCGCCAGGATGCTCTCGATTGTGCATCTGTAGAAGTTTGTGAGTGCTTTTGGTGACAAGCCGAATTTCTTCAGCCTCCTGAGGTTGAAGAGGCGCTGCTGCGCCTTCCTCACAATGCTGTCTGTGTGAGTGGACCAATTCAGTTTGTCTGTGATGTGTATGCCGAGGAACTTAACTTGCTACCCTCTCCACTACTGTTCCATCGATGTGGATGGGGGGTGTTCCCTCTGCTGTTTCCTGAAGTCCACAATCATCTCCTTAGTTTTGTTGACGTTGAGTGTGAGGTTATTTTCCTGACACCACACTCCGAGGGCCCTCACCTCCTCCCTGTAGGCCGTCTCGTCGTTGTTGGTGATCAAGCCTACCACTGTTGTGTCGTCCGCAAACTTGATGATTGAGTTGGAGGCGTGCATGGCCACGCAGTCGTGGGTGAACAGGGAGTACAGGAGAGGGCTCAGAACGCACCCTTGTGGGGCCCCAGTGTTGAGGATCAGCGGGAGGAGATGTTGTTGCCTACCCTCACCACCTGGGGGCGGCCCGTCAGGAAGTCCAGTACCCAGTTGCACAGGGCGGGGTCGAGACCCAGGGTCTCGAGCTTGATGACGAGCTTGGAGGGTACTATGGTGTTGAATGCCGAGCTGTAGTCGATGAACAGCATTCTCACATAGGTATTCCTCTTGTCCAGATGGGTTAGGGCAGTGTGCAGTGTGGTTGAGATTGCATCATCTGTGGACCTATTTGGGCGGTAAGCAAATTGGATGGGTCAAGGGTGTCAGGTAGGGTGGAGGTGATATGGTCCTTGACTAGTCTCTCAAAGCACTTCATGATGACGGATGTGAGTGCTACGGGCGGTAGTCGTTTAGCTCAGTTACCTTAGCTTTCTTGGGAACAGGAACAATGGTGGCCCTCTTGAAGCATGTGGGAACAGCAGACTGGTATAGGGATTGATTGAATATGACCGTAAACACACCGGCCAGCTGGTCTGCGCATGCTGAGGGCGCGGCTGGGGATGCCGTCTGGGCCTGCAGCCTTGCGAGGGTTAACACGTTTAAATGTCTTACTCACTTCCTGCAGTGAAGGAGAGACCGCATGTTTCCGTTGCAGGCTGTCAGTGGCACTGTATTGTCCTCAAAGCGGGCAAAAAGTTATTTAGTCTGCCTGGGAGCAAGACATCCTGGTCCGTGACTGGGCTGGGTTTCTTCCTGTAGTCCGTGATTGACTGTAGACCTGCCACATAATGTCTGAGCCGTGTTGAGATTCTACTTTGTCTCTGTACTGGCGCTTAGCTTGTTTGATAGCCTTGCGGAGGAATAGCTGCACTGTTTGTATTCAGTCATGTTATCCTTGCCCTGATTAAAAGCAGTGGTTCGTGCCTTCAGTTTCACACGAATGCTGCCATCAATCCACGGTTTCTGGTTAGGGAATGTTTTAATCGTTGCTATGGGAACGACATCTTCAACGCACGTTCTAATGAACTCGCACAATCAGCGTATTCGTCAATGTTGTTGTCTGAAATACGAAACATCTCCCAGTCCACGTGATGGAAGCAGTCTTGGAGTGTGGAGTCAGCTTGGTCGGACCAGCGTTGGACAGACCTCAGCGTGGGAGCTTCTTGTTTTAGTTTCTGTCTGTAGGCAGGGATCAACAAAATGGAGTCGTGGTCAGCTTTTCCGAAAGGGGGCGGGGCAGGGCCTTATATGCGTCGCAAGTTAGAGTAACAATGATCCAGGGTCTTTCCACCCCTGGTCTCGATATGCTGATAAAATTTAGGGAGTCTTGTTTTCAGATTAGCCTTGTTAAAATCCCCAGCTACAATGAATGCAGCCTCCGGATAAATCGTTTCAGTTTGCAGAGAGTTAAATAAAGTTTTCAGAGCCATCGATGTGTCTGCTTGGGGGGGATATATACGGCTGTGATTATAATCGAAGAGAATTCTCTTGGTAGATAATGCGGTCTACATTTGATTGTGAGGAATTCTAAATCAGGTGAACAGAAGGATTTGAGTTCCTGTATGTTTCTTTCATCACACCATGTCACGTTGGCCATAAGACATACGCCCCCGCCCGTCTTCTTACCAGAAAGATGTTTGTTTCTGTCGGCGCGATGCGTGGAGAAAATGGCTGCACCGCAGTCGTCTCTCCAGTTAGCCATGTTTCCGTGAAGCAAAGAACGTTACAGTCTCTGATGTCCCTCTGGAATGCTACCCTTGATTTCATCAACTTTAAGAGACTGGACATTGGCAAGAAGAATGCTAGGGAGACATCTCTCCGGAGTCTGACCAGAAGACCGATGAGTCGTTTTTTTTGGTCGCTGCATGGATCCACTGACACTGGTTGTAAGGCAGAACACAGGATCCGCGTCGAAAAACATATTCTTGGTCGTACTGAGAGTTGACGCTGATCTTATATTCAGTAGTTCTTCTCGGCTGTATGTAAAGAAACCTAAGATGACCTGGGGTACTAGTGTAAGAAATAACACGTAAAAAAACAAAAAACTGCATAGTTTCCTAGCATCGAGGCGGCCATCTCTGTCGGCGCCGGAAGTATATCCTTGATGAAAACCTGCTCCAGAGTATTCAGGACCTCAGACTAGGGTCGAATGTTCACCTTCAAACAGGACAATTACCCTAAGCACACAGCCAAGACAACACATGAGTGTTCAAGACTACTACGAACTCGGGAAAAATGAGCTACGACTGGGAAAATACGCTTTGAACTTTCATCCAACTCAGAATATTAAATCCGGAACTCGGGCCTCTTTCTAGAGCTACGACCTGAGGATCACTGACGTCATCATGATTCTACCATCATGTTCCCAGATGTCTTGAAAGAACCATAAATGCCAGACTTTGATGACAGAGTTTGATGACAAATTTGCCCACAAAGGACCGTCAGGCAACCTTCCTGTTCAAGTGAGCACAGCAAAACAAGGTGAGTCCAAAAATGTATTGTATGCTGCTGCATAAATTATGTAATATGGCAGGGAGATATGTATACTGTAGCTAAGAAAGTAATACTAAGTGTATGTTGTGTAGTAAGCTGTTAGTAGCCCATGTGCCTCACCCTAATAGTTTGGTCTATTTTCACCTACTGTTCTGACTTGATGGTGCACATGTAGCCTATAATTATTGTTAGAGCTTTCATTGTCTGCTTATATGCCTCCTTTACTTATCCTACGGTTCTGATTTGGTGTACAGGGAGAACACTGTAAAAACAGCCCATGTTCTGAATTCTGTCGCTGTACATTTCAAAAGTGCTGAACAAATGGTTATATTGACTACGTCCATTCTAGCTGTCTCACTAATGTCTTCATCGAAATTACGGATTTATCTCAAATTTATTTTGAGAATATTTGTGATGTAACATTTAGATGTATTCGCTTTTTAATAAAACTGCACAGAAAATACAAAAATTGCAGTCACTTGTTAGCAAGAATAGATCAACTTTATGCCTTGAGACATCTTAAGATGATCGGTGGTGATGGCTGAGCTAGCATCGAGGTTGAGACATCTTAAGATGATCGGTGGTGATGGCTGAGCTAGCATCGAGGTTGAGACATCTTAAGATGATCGGTGGTGATGGCTGAGCTAGCATCGAGGTTGAGACATCTTAAGATGATCGGTGGTGATGGCTGAGCTAGCATCGAGGTTGAGACATTTGACATGATCCCGTCCCCTTTTCCGATCCTCCATGGACTACATGGGAAACTGAAAAAAAAGTAACAACATGCATTTGAAGATTTAACTACAGTACATTGTTTCTATGTTATAGCTACTTGCTAGCTAGCTAATGACAGTTGTTAGCTAGCTAGCTAACCAGAGTCGGCATAATATCAAATTTGGTAGTGCTAAAACAAGATGTCATCAACATATTTCTTCATATTTGACAAAACAGTGTTTCAGCTAACATACATGACATATTAAAATGCTTTTCGTACTTACCTCAAGTTGAACATTTTTTATATAAATCCTCCAGGTTTGACAGACTGTCGTTTTTGTGTCTTGCATCAACTCAACTCAAATCAAATCAAATAGTATTTGTCACATACACCAAAATACAAACAGGTGTAGACCTCACCGTGAAATGCTTACCTACAAAAAAGGGCTTTATTGGTGTGGGAAACATATTTTTACACTGCCAAAGCAAGTGAAATAGAGAATAAACAAAAGTGAAATAAACAATAAAAAATTAACAGTAAACATTACACTCACAAGAATAAAGACATTTCAAATGTGATATTCTGTCTATATACAGTGTTGTAATGATGTGCAAATAGTTAAAGTACAAAAAATAAATAAACATAAGTATAGGCTGTATTTACAATGGTGTTTGTCCTTCTTGTGGCAACAGGTCACCAATCTTGCTGCTATGATGGCTCACTGTGGTATTTCACCCAATAGATATGGGAGTTTATCAAAATTGGATTTGTTTTCAAATTCTTTGGGGCTCTGTGTAATCTATATAGGGGATATATGTGTCTTTAATATGTTCGTACATTTGACAGGTCGCTGTCTGGCTGTCTGTCTGGCTGTGTCTCTCTGCCTCGCTCTCTCCATCTATCTCTCTGCCTCTATCTCTCTGCCTCTATCTCTCTATCTGTTCCTGGCTGGTCATAGAGCTCTCTTCCCCTCATCTCCTTCTTTCCTCTGAAGTCTCTCTCTTTAAGCAGCTCCCTCAGAATGTAACTAAGCCAGCTTCAAGGGAACAGAAGCTCAGGCACCTCTCACTACTCTTACACCCCTTAACCAGGCCCTATGACTGGGATCTCAGATGACTGGTCACTTCACACACACACAGGCACACAGGCACACACACACACAGGCACACATAGACTCTAATTGCACATAGACACAATCACTTCCTTAGAGACCGAATAACATCTGACCTCTACTTATCTTTTTGTATTCCCTTTAGTCCCTATAATCTGTTTTTATTATTACACACACACACACACACACACACACACACACACACACACACACACACACACACACACACACACACACACACACACACATCATGGTTCCCAGTTATTTACTGGCAGCACTTCCTTCCAAGCAGTAAATAAGTAATGAGAACATTGTTAAAATTCTGCTGGTATTCCATCGCTCTACCTCCCAACCCTCTCTTTTGCTCCTCTCACAAATGCGAAAGCAACGTCTACTAGAAAGGTAGGAATCTCTCCTTAACATATTCCTCTCTCCGCCCATACTACATCCCTTCAATCATGCTCCTCAGACCTTTTATCCCTGACCTACACGGCAACACAGAAACCTTCTCTGTTTGAATCTCTGTCGAATACTGTTCTCGTTCAGCTTTTCATTTACCACTCATGCATACATAATGATTTCAATTAGCATTTTCCAAGTCAAGCGCTTATGAGTCCTTGCTTCTTCAAATAATGCATTACAGTAATGGGCATGATAACAATTCTCATTCTGGTTTTTAGTCAGTACACACCTCATATTGTCAGTGGAAATTTGAAAAGTGTTGGAAGAACCTTCAGCTATTTCCATTTCCCAATATTAGCATGCGTTATATCTTACCTTGTCACGCCCTGACCATAGTTTGCTTTGTATGTTTCTATGTTTTGCTTGGTCAGGGTGTGATCTGAGTGGGCATTCTATATTGGATGTCTAGTTTTTCTGTTTCTGTGTTTGGCCTGATATGGTTCTCAATCAGAGGCAGGTGTTAGTCATTGTCTCTGATTGGGAGCCATATTTAGGTAGCCTGTTTTGTAATTGTGGGTTGTGGGTGATTGTCTATGTTAGTTGCTTGTGTCGGCACAGTTCTCATTATAGCGTCACATTCGTTTATAGTTTGTATTCAGTGTTCAGTGCTTTCTTTAATTAAAAAATCATCATGAACACATACCACGCTGCATTTTGGTCCGCTCCTTACGACCATCGTGACATACCTATTCAACATTGAGACTTTTGGTCTATATGTACACACTATATTTGGTCTGTATATGAAGAGTTTCATTCCAAAACACTATATATCCATTTTCAGGAATGTTGGTAAATGACAGACATGTATTTGTTTAAAATCTATCACTTGATGGTTTCATTTCTGAGAGACAAATAATCATGTTTTGTTGCAAAACGCTATATATTCGCACTGCTAGATTTTACACAGTCAAATGTGACAAATAACTACATTTTTAATAAAGAACTGTACCAATGATACATTTGTGACATCAGTAAAAAAAAAAAGGTTTTTTAAATGAATCAATACAGTAATATGACATTTGTATGTAAACTATTTACGTGTCATTTAGCAGATTATCTTATCCAGAGCAACTTAGTTAGTGCATTCATTTTAAGAGATCTGGGTGAGAGAACCACGTCAGTCAAAAATACACAGCATAAGAACATTCCATTCCAGCTAAACAAATCAAGCAGAGCAGTTGCCATACCAGGCGGTGATGCAACCGGTCAGGATGCTCTCAATGGTGCAGCTGTAGAACCTTTTGAGGATCTGGGGGCCCATGCCAAATCTCCTGAGAGGGAAAAGCTTTTGTCGTGCCCTCTTCACAACTGTATTTTTTTATCTTTATTTAACTAGGCAAGTCAGTTAAGAACAAATTCTTATTTTCAATGACTGCCTAGGAACAGTGGGTTAACTGCCTGTTCAGGGGCAGAACGACAGCTTGGGGATTTGTCAGCTCGGGGATTTGAACTTGCAACCTTTCGGTTACTAGTTCAACACTCTAACCAATAGGCTACCCTGCTACCCCATGTATGTTTGGACCATGATAGTTTGTTGGTGATGTGGACACCAAGGAACTTGAAACTCTCGACCCGTTCCACTACAGCCCCATCGATGTTAATGGGGGCCTGTTCGGCCCGCCTTTTCCTGTAGTCCAAAATCAGCTCCTTTGTCTTGCTCACATTGATGTTGTGAGCAAAACAAAGGCACCGCACTGCCAGGTCTCTGACCTCCTCCCTATAGGCCATCTCATCGTTGTCGGTGATCAGGCCTACCACTGTTGTGTCGTCAGCAAACTTAATGATGGTGTTGGAGTCGTGTTTGGCCACGCAGTCGTGGGTGAATAGGGAATACAGGAGGGGACTAAGTACACACCCCTGAGGGGCCCCTGTGTTAAGTATCAGCGTGGTCAGGCGTGTTGTTGCCTACTCTTACCACCTGGGGGCGGCCCGTCCGAAAGTCCAGGATCCAGTTGCAGAGGGAAGTGTTTAGTCCCAGAGTCCTTAGCTTAGTGATGAGCTTCGTGGGTACTATGGTGTTGAACGCTGAGCTGTAGTCAATGAACAGCATTCTCACAGGTTTTCCTTTTGTCCAGGTGAGAAAGGGCGGTGTGGAGTGTGATTGAGATTGCGTCATCTGTGGATCTGTTGAGGCGGTATGTGAATTGGAGTGGGTCTAGAGTGTCCAGGAGGATGGTGTTGATGTGAGCTATGACCAGCCTTTCACAGTACTTCATGGCTACCGACGTGAGTGCTACAAGGCGGTAATCATTTAGGCAGGTTACCTTCGCTTTCTTGGAACAATGGATATATAGTGTGTTGCAACAAAACCCATGTTAACACAAATATGAAAACACATTTCTGCTGAAAAAACACAGATGTGAAAAATTGGTGGATATGGCGTTTTGGAACCAAACTCTTTAAAACCGTACACCAGTACTGCAAATTCATAAATGGTTCCATTGTAGTTGGTTCCATTTCAGTGCCTATTTTCAGAGTGTATGGCACAATACACAGCAATGTCAATACACCACAGTGGAATTTCAGACCTATAGAATGCAGATAGACACAGAGAGGACTGGTAAAGTGCCCCCATTTGGAACATAACATACTGGTTGACAGAATAGTGACAGACATACAGAACACAGAGGTAATGTTGACAAAATGCGGACGTGGAAACGACACCAATAGAGTGTAGACCATCGCCAGAGCAGAAAAGTAAGAACCCTGCTTATGAATACATAGTCAGAATAGAGTCCGAGATTAACCACAGACAAAGCTGCAGAACAGAAGGGAAGAAGGTGGACGGATGGATGGTGAAATGACATTTAGGCTAGACGAGGGACCATCAAAGTCTAAGGATACACTATGCTAAAATAGATGCCCTCTGATTTTGTTCCGTCTTGCAGAATAGACACTTGATATTTTAGCCAATTTTGACCTTTTTTCTGACGAGATAAAGATCTTCAGCAGCCTAACATTTTGGAGAGGGTGAAGCATGAGGATAACCGGGTCTGAGGTCTGTGTGTAGGAGCAGGAGCTGAACTGAACCGTCTGTAAGCCTGTTGGGTCAGTCAGACAGTGTGAAATCCTGTTTCAAACTGGCTATGACAGACAGAGGGCCTATTGCTCCATGTACCAAACACATAGCCAGTCAATGAGTGTGTTTACGGCATGCGTGGTCTGTATGGGACAATGCCTGTGGCAGTCTTGCGGTGTTATGGACAAATCTGTACTTTTATAAGAAGAGTACTGCGGTGTGTGCTTGTGTGTGGCCGTGTGTGTGTTTGTAGGCTATCATTCTAATTTAAAAACGTGTTATTTCCTACAGTGTACAGTTTGCTGTGATTCACTACTTTAATCCTCTCTGTCCCCTGGTTAGTCTCATAGCTCAGCTTGGCTCTAAATTAATTGGCAGTGTGACTGTTGCAAATGTGCCAACAGAGCTGTTTTTAAAATTGAAATTAGACAATGAACAGTACTAAAATGTAGCTTGATATTCAGAGAGGGTGAAGGGAGGTCAAGGAAGAAATACCAATTGAGGTAATACACAAGTATTGTGCAGACCAAACAGGTGTATATCTAGATCTGTCAGCATTTCAACCTTTGTGTTATCCACAAACTGCTTTTGCATTGTTTGTATTGTTAGCATTTAGGAAAGCTATATTGCCAAAAGCCCTCTCCCCACCCCCACCCCCTCTCTGCACTCCCCCCCCTCCCCCACACAGTCATTTACATCACATCCCTAGGCTGTGTCCCCTATTTTAATGCATCCCATCACTCACCTGTTATCCAATTGCTCTGTGTTCCTCTCTTTTCTGGGAGTCATGACATCAACTCATTTAAATTCACAGGCGGTCAGAGGCTTTTTTTTAATGTCCTTTATGCTTGTCTAGTACAGTTTATATCCTATATAATTATTGGTACCTTATCATATAAGCAATTGATACTTGCAATCCTCCCAAGGACCGAAGGAAACGCAAGATACATACAGTATGTCACAGATATATGAATATTGTCAAATATGAATTGATAGTGCACCTTGATTGTGCATTTATTTAATGTGGTAGCTTACTCTCTCTCCTTCCTTCCTGTTATAGGCTACCTGCATTGTGCAAACAGATCATCGGGCTGTCTGGAGCCTGCCCTGTGTTTCCCACAGAGAGAGACATAGAAAGAGGAAGAGGGGAAGGAGGGGTAGCAAATGAGGTGTGGGCAAAATATGGGGGACTAGGGGAGGGGGCCAGAGAGAGAGAGAGAGAGAGAGAGAGAGAGAGAGAGAGAGAGGAGGGAGAACAGTGTTGCATCTAGTAGAATCTTATTCAGCAGCAGTAGCAGCAGCAGGCATGCTTGATGGTGCAGCAGAACCGCCTTTGTGTTCCCCGCTGCAGTGGGGGAGCGCATTTATCGTCTCGCCTGAGGGAAGGAGCCAAGAGTATCCTCCAATCAGCCGTCAGTGATTTCTATCATCTTGTAGAGTCCGCTGATGGTGATTTATGTTGAACCTGAGAGAGGCACTCTGACACTACTCACCACCTGGATGGAATCCTCTCTACGCTTTTGTTCCTAATTGTGGGTTTTTAAAAGAATGACCAACAGACAAAAGGTGGATTACTACGGAGCTGCTGCCTCACATTCATGAATTTATGCTCTTTCCTCCCTGCAGCACAAGATGGATGAACTTTCTCTTTCCCGGAGCTCTAGTTTGAGCTTTGTTTTGGTCTGTGAGGACACAGAGGGACAGAAGTGATTATTGCAGTAATCTGGAAGAGGGAATACTCTCGTATCCTTCCTCATCCTTACAATTTGCGTATCCTCTCTTTCTATCCTCCCTGAGTCTGTTGCATCCTGTGTGAGTCCATACCTGTTGACTCAGATCATTCACATGGCAGGCTCTGGCTTTCAAACTGGCGCTTTTACAGTAGTAGCCAGGTAAGATTAGAATTCACATCCTCATGCGATGGTAGGCTCTATGTGGAGCTGGAGATGGAGAGAGAGCAGGAACCGTCGGGACATTTGACACGCCTGTTTGGCTTTCAGCACCTGCTGTGACTGTCTGCCACAGTTCTACAACTAGACTGGCTAATGGCATCTCTCTAGTGCTTACTGCCTAGCCTAGCAGACTGGGAGGGGTTTTTCAAGCGTGTGTGCGTGTCTCTCTCCGTGTGTGTGGGTCTTTTATATTGGAGTTGGTTATATATTGTCCGTGTTAAGGATTACACTGAGTGTCTGGAGAGATTACAGGTGCAGTCAGCAAGGCTTTGAGGAAGGATTACACTGAGTGTCTGGAGAGATTACAGGTGCAGTCAGCAAGGCTTTGAGGAAGGATTACAGAAGCTAACGCCTTGTTGCTGCCAGAAGGGTGGCTGGACAGAGGTTTAAAAACGTACCGTGTTGAACGGTGATCAGACTGCAGGGGCTCCTGGAGGAGGTGCAGATAAGACATAAAGGTTTAACCCAGGTGATGAGACAGACAGAGAGGGGAGAGGACCGGGAGATATACACACTCATGAAGAAATGGTTACGAGGGTACAGTATAATGGGGTACCTTTCTACTTGAGCATGGTTTAAGTTAGAGATGGAGAGAGAAAGACAGAGGGTAATTAAAGAATGAGTGCAGGGTTGAAGTCAATACACTGATTTATCCCACTTTAACAGTGGAAGCACGGGTTGAATGAGAGATACACATGAGAGGAGAAGAGACAAAGTGAAAGACTATCAATTAACACATTTCAATGAAAAGGAAAAGAGAGATTGCTAAACCTCAATCTTTCAAATAAAAAGCACAGTATTTTACACATGGCTTATCATTGGTGGTTTTGATGGTAATGAGTCCTGAATCTCCCAATAATAGTCCTGCAAACACAACA
Organism: Oncorhynchus tshawytscha; assembly: GCF_018296145.1. Lineage (NCBI taxonomy): Eukaryota > Metazoa > Chordata > Actinopteri > Salmoniformes > Salmonidae > Oncorhynchus > Oncorhynchus tshawytscha. The sequence continues at coordinate 15,245,655 of NC_056450.1, read as the reverse complement.
TCCAATTGAATCCCGTAGTGCATGTGATATTGATTTTAAAACATGACCAGGTAGGATGGTTCCTGTTCTCTGCCTAACAGGCCTGTAATTGAATTCTAATCTTCTCTTCAGTGACACCCTGGAGCAGTAGCCTCCAGTATTCCAGTGGATTGGAAACACTTTCGATTAGTTAATACATGAACCATAACGTCAAAAGTGCTGGCTGGAAACCTGACAAAACACCTAGCTGAACCAACCAGTCTGTCTCAAACACCCTTCAGCCGACAACTGTAACCTATTTCCCTCAAATACTCCACATTTTTAAATGACATATATTTTGTATGCGGACGTGTTCACTGAAACAGCTTCATCCTGAAAGTGGTTCTTAGCAGTTGTTATTCTGACAGATACAGACCATCAGGCAAAGAGGTGTAGTTTGGACAACAGCGACTTCCTGGTGTGTTGTTCCCTCACTGTGATGCTTGTGCAAGTGGATGTGTTATTGGGTTCCGTGCACCCGATACACACCGCTTATCTTAGCCCGACGACCAGGGCTTGAGCTTCAGGCCGTAGGCTAGATGGTTCAGTGGGTAGGTTCTTTCTCTCTCCTCTTCGTCAGTTTCAATGGAGGCAAACCAGGAAATGTCAACGATCATAAGCACCAATGAAAAGGTTCTGACGTGTCCATTTACCCTGAAGAGGTGAAAGTACCAGAGCAAAAGAGGAGCGGAACCTGGGAAAAGACTGAAGCAATCCTTCTAAACCTGGAAAGCAAAGAAGGTGGGAAGGGAAAAAGAAGGTGAAAAGTACTTTGATATCGGTGCCTGTTTGCATCTGAAACTTTGAAAGTGTTTCTTTGATAGAGTGCTGGGACCAGGGGAAAAACATGGGTGAGTTTACTTCGAGTTCCATTGGGAAAAACCTCAGCTAGTTCAGAGAGACAGCTCACATGGTGAGACTGTTCCACAGAAATGAGAAGTGGTTATTAGGTTATTGAATCATCATTATATAGTCATGATAGACTGTCTTAGATACATTACAACACAATAGCAGAGATCGTCTGTCAGTCGTTCTTTCCAACCCATCAGCAGCTCCCTTGTCACCTTAGTCATTCCTCACTCCCCTTTCTACTCCTTCTGACCAATCCAAAGACCACGATGGAGTCATGCAAAACCTAACCTGAACCTAACCACTCCACGCTTATGAAGACAAAAAGAGATTGTTGTACTCTGTGATGGGGACAGAAACAGACGGGAAGACATTCAAAACCATTTTGTAAATGTATGGATCACTACAGGATGGTAGAACTTGAAATCTGACTAAAAAGAAGAGGAACAGGACACAGCGACAGGGACACAGACTGTTTTTGGGGACAGAGAACCTCTGGGTTTCATAATCCATAGTGTCCTAGTATAAGAGGGGTCGACACCTGTAGGTCGGTGGGAAGCTCTCTCTGACTGCCACACCCAAAGGGAAAGAGGGGTATTTTTAGGTACTGACCTCCTGGACTGGTTTGGCCCCACCCGGCCTGAGTCCAGGTCACCATGGGGTGCAACATGTGTGTGGTTCAGAAGCCTGAGGAACAGTACAGGGTCATGTTCCAGGTGAGTGATTCTCTCTTGCTCTCGCGCTCTCGCTCTCTCTTCCATCTAGCTTACAGTAGTACCAACTCTATTAACACTCTTCTCTCATCCTCTCTCCTCCTCTCTCATCCTCTCTCCTCCTCTCTCCTCCTCTCTTGCTGTCTTGACACTGACACAGCCTCTCCATATTGACACCTCTCTGGTTTAGTGGCTGTCTGCCTGAGGTCTGGTTACAGTTTGCGTTGTCAGTCGAAATGTTCTGGTAGCACCAGAACTGTAGAAACGGAGACAGGCGTCAATATGCTGACGTTATGTCGGTCTAATGTCCATCATCCATCACGACCAACTGACAGATCATGTTCACAACGATGACTTTAACACTCCATCCACATGAACAAGCAGTGCTTTTACAGAGGGGCTCACAGTGAAATGATTATGAACAATGTCATTACAACAGCCATAATGATGACAGATTTTTGGAGGAACAAAACATATGAGAAAAATAACAGATCATCAATCTACAGAATATGATTATTATTGTGACAAAATTCATCATGCAGGCATATTCATTCTTATATTATTTACTTCATGATTCATGATTCATTTAACACAGGCGTTTACGTGATTAAATAAGGCATAGGCTACGCATAGAATAAGATCAGTAATCAATTTTTACTTGTGCAACCACAACCACTCTCTCGCAGTTGCAGCAATCATGTCATTTTAATAATCATAACTATTATCATACTCTGTTATAATTATTGTAATTATTGTGAAAAGCCCTGTAGAGCCCAATTACATCTGAGAGGGAGACACTGAGGGGCCAGATTTTCACTGGGAATAGTGTAAGATGCTTTGGTTTTAGCTCAACGCCAAAATAGTTATTGTCAAGGGGTTGCGCTGAAGGGTTGCCATGGTTACAGCCTAAGCAACAGCAGCATTTAGCAACTGAGATGGTACATGTGCAAGCACATCTAGGTGTGCAGTCTTATGTAGGTTTTGCCAAGCTGGCCTCTTGGGCATTTTAATTTTTAGGATTTGGGATGTAAATTGGTATCCCTCCATTTAGTATGATATGTTATGTATGTTACAAATGGAATAGCGGTTGTACAATATTTTACGAATTGGAGGTTTCATACGTCTTCAAAGACGTATAGTATTATACGTCTTGCTCTGAGACCATGCTGCTTGTTGTGTCACAATGACAAAAGTTAGGAGAATTGACATTGCAGGTTAGGAGAACCAACGAGAAAGGTTAGGATCATTTACGTAGAAGATTAGGAGAATTAGGTTAAGGTTAGGAAAAGGGTTATGGGAAGGGTTAGCTAAATTGCTACAGTTGTCACCGACTCGAACACACAACCTTTGGATTGCTAGACTGTCACGGTATCCCCCACCCATCCTCCCTACTTTCGTTTTTGTGTTAGGTAACCACACCATTATTCCATTTGTAACATATCATATTAAATGGAGTGCGTTCCAAAGCCTACTTAGGTTTAACCCTGGTAGGTCTAAGCCCTTCGATCGCAATATCTACTAAGCTATCATATTGGATTGTTTTAAGATGGTAATAAAATGTATAGTTTAGCCATTTGATTTTAGGACCCCTGTAGGTATCATTTTTTAAATAAAAAAATGTGTTTGATATTTGGCTTTAGAATAGCCCATGTAAACGCATTGATTAACACATTTGTACATAGCAAAACAGACAGTCAAAAAATAAATCATAAGGAATAAGGTTTTGAATTGTCTGTCCTATATCTGAGAGATAAGAAAACTCAGGATTTAAAAAATACATATTTTACCCATTTTTGGTCACTTTATTCATGGCATTTTTTTTACCCCCTATGCTCACTGTGCCATTTATCTTCAGACAACTGCCGAAAAGCTTATTGAATCCACAGTGTGGATGTCGGTAAGCAAAACAAATGACACTCATGTCAAAGACAGTACAGTACGCAGATGGGCACAAACTGCTTCTCAAATAAAAATCCCCGATCCCACTTGTAGGCAATGTCATGGCGATGTTGGCTAGCTTCAAAACAACTGGGAACTCGGAAATCTTCGACTTCCAACTTCAGTGTGTTAAAGACAACTGAGAACTCTGGGGGAGCTTAGACTGTGCTCTAGAAAGATGCCCGAGTTTCCAACTTGGAATTCCGAGTTGGACAACCATTAAAAAAAAAAAAATCCCAGTCGGAACTTGTTTTTCCCCAAGTTCCCAGTTGTCTTAAACGCACTGGAGTTGGAAGTCAGAGACTTTGAATGCAGCATGAGCTGCAGCCACTTGAAGAAATGGTCTCTAGCAAGATGTTCAGTATTCAAAATGACGTCCCCGTGTGATGTGCAGCCTTGTCAATCAACTTTAAGGGCTGGTTTTGATTAGCGGTAATGCCTGTGAGACCATAAAAATGAAACATAAAAATATAATACCCAGGAATCAGCCTCCATATCCATATTCTCTTGTATCAGCAGAATCACAACATGATCTGTCAAATAAATAGTGATATATACTGTATGTGTTCTATTTTTATGTTTTTTTGACAAATAGTCCGGACATGTGAGTCTGTACCGGTCATCAGAACTGCACTTGGGGCCCAAGGCAAAGCCAAAGCAGCGAACAAGGGAGGGAGGGAGGGGGATAACATGAGCACTGCCAGTGGTAGAGTAATGAGTCAAAGAAAGGAGAGGACAAGATGGAAAAAAGAAAGGGGGAGGGAGGAGAGGACTTTGTTTCTGTTGATTGCCCTCAGGTGACAGGAGTAATTGATTTGAACGCTTCACAGAACTGGGATGAATAGGTAGGCTTGTGTGACTTTGCTGATCCCTCTTGTCTGTGTCTGTGTGTGTGTGTGTGTAGTCTGGAGCATGTAAGGGAGAATGGCAGTAAATTCAGTGACCCCAATACAGAGGTCAGCCATGATGACAGAGACCACATGTGGGGTCAGTGTTTAGATAAAGTGGAAGATTATATCACTTCACTGATCAAGCATTCAGACAATTGTGTAATAAGCTGTGCATAAAGGTATGCCCAGGGAAGCGAGCTCAAGTAATACAAAAATGTGCTCAGCTTTTACAGACAACAAAATCCACAGACTGGCAGACTGAGTCCCCTGTGTGAGATCCAGACAGGGAGTGGTAGGGAGTAAGACTGGTGGTTTATCACTGATTCCTCTGCCATAGCAGCAGAGAGCTGTTCTCTATCCCATCTGGGTGATGTAGCAAGGAGCGTGTCTGTTTGCTCTGTGGTCCAATCAGTCTGTACATTCTAATAAAAGAGGGTTCTTTGGATGTCCCCATAGACCTTTTTGGTTCCAGGTAGAACCCTTTTTGGTTCCTGGTAGAACTCTATCTAGAACAAAAAAAGGTTCTAAAGGGAAGCAAAAACGGGTTCTCCAGTGGGGACAGCCGAAGAACCCTTTTAGGTTCTAGATAGCACCTTTTTATTTTTCTAAGCGTGCACCCAATTCTTACAAAGACCAGAGGTTAGAGATAGACATAGGAGACACAGAACTGAGACACCGACACCCCTTCTATTGGCAGAAATATAGGGTGATCGGTGTTCCCAACTTGGGAAGGCCAGATGGCAAAGGGTGTGCCAAGAGAAGCAGGCAGGCATTTTGACGGACCATCAGCATTCCAGACAGAATACACTGATGGTTTGATTGCAGAAGATGAAGCTTCTGAATGTTACATAAAATATGCTATCCATCCAAAGGCACTTTGTATTTCCATGTAATTACATTTATTGAATTGAAAGAACTCTAGGCAATGTTGTAAATACAGAATTTCTAACAGGACAGAAGGTTGATTGGTTTTAAAACTCCACGATGCCAAATAAAATACCAACAATTAAAATGTGTCATCATGGAAGACAAAAAAAACATCACATTGCACAATTGCATTTGCATATTTGCATTGCTTTCTAAAACACTGCATGTTTGAGGTTTTGGTGCTCAGTTCTGGGCTGTTCACAAACGTGTAATTACACGTTCAAATTTAGACTCTTGATATAATGCAAACATAACGGTCAACTGAAAGGCTAGTTCTGTCTGCCTGAATACAATCTACAAGCCCAGAGGAACATATTAATGTACACACCCATATTTTACATTCTGCCTCCTGTCACTCCCCAGGTGAAAGTGGTGAAGGTCACCTCCTATATCAGTGTCTACAGCCTACATGAGTCTATGTATTTACAATAAGCATTAGTTGAGTTTATGTGTAATGCATAGCAAACTAACCAGAACATTCATGTATCTACACCACACAGTGAGTACAGTATCCATTTTGTGCTGCACCACCCACCCCTCTTCGGTCTCCCCCTCCGCCCCTCAGTCTCTACCGCCTCCAGTCTCTCTCTCCCTCTCTGTAGCATGGGTTGCAATGCGAGGCCGTTGCCACGGCAACTGAAGTCATTAAACAAGCCTAATGTGCCTTTTTCGTACTGAAAAGTTCTGACATACACACTGTGCAAACGCATGGCCACTCATTGATAAATCAAATCAAAGATTATTTGTCACGTGCGCCGAATACAATAGGTGTAGACCTTACAGTGAAATGCTTACTTACAGGCTCTAACCAATGGTGTGAAAAAAAGGTATGTGTGTGTGTGTAGGTAAGTAAAGACATAAAACAACAGTAAAAAGACATTTGAAAAAAGAGTATCAAGGCTATATACAGACACCGGTTAGTCAGGCTGATTGAGGTAGTATGTACATGTAGATATGGTTAAAGTGACTATGCATATATGATGAACAGAGAGTAGCAGAAGCATAAAAAGAGGGGTTGGCGGGTGGTGGGACACAATGCAGATAGCCCGGTTAGCCAATGTGCGGGAGCACTGGTTGGTCAGGCCAATTTAGGTAGTATGTACATAGCAGCAGTGTAAAAGAGGGGTTGGGAGGGGGGGAGCACACAATGCAAATAGTCCAGGTAACTTTCAAAGCACTTCATGGCTACGGACGTGAGTGCTACGGGTCTGTAGTCATTTAGGTAGGTTGCCTTTGTGTTCTTGGGCACAGGGACTATGGTGGTCTGCTTGAAGCATGTTGGTATTACAGACTCAATCAGGAACATGTTGAAAAAGTCAGTGAAGACACCTGCCAGTTGGTCAGCACAGGCCCGGAGCACACGTCCTGGTAATCCGTCTGGCCCCGCAGCCTTGTGTATGTTGACCTGTTTAAAGGTCTTACTCAAGTCTGCTACGGAGAACGTGATCACACAGTCGTCCGAAACAGCTGATGCTCTCATGCATGCCTCAGTGTTGCTTGCCTCGAAGCGAGCATAGAAGTGATTTAGCTCGTCTGGTAGGCTTGTGTCACTGGGCAGCTCGCGGCTGTGCTTCCCTTTGTAGTCTGTAATAGTTTGCAAGCCTTGCCACATCCGACGAGCGTCAGAGCCGGTGTAGTAGGATTCGATCTTAGTCTTGTATTGACGCTTGCCTGTTTGATGGTTCGTCGCAGGGCATAGATTTCTTGTAAGCTTCCGGGTTAGAGTCCCGCACCTTGAAAGCGGCAGCTCTACCCTTTAGCTCAGTGCGAATGTTGCCTGTAATCCATGGCTTCTGGTTGGTGTATGTACGTACAGTCACTGTGGGGATGACGTCCTCAATGCACTTATTGATAAAGCCAGTGACTGATGTGGTGTATTCCTCAATGTCATCGGAAGAATCCCGGAACATGTTCCAGTCTGTGATAGCAAAACAGTCCTGTAGTTTAGCATTTGCTTCATCTGACCACTTTTTTTATAGACTGAGTCACTGGTGCTTCCTGCTTTAATTTTTGCTTGTTAGCAGGAATCCGGAGGATCGAGTTGTGGTCAGATTTATCAAATGGAGGGCGAGGGAGAGCTTTGTAAGCGTCTCTGTGTGTGGAGTACAGGTCATCTAGATAACCTACTAACATGTGTATAGAGTACACAGACAAACATACACAGATGACACGCACATACACACACACACACACACACTCACTCACTCATATCAATGCACATAAAAGCACCAATTTTATTATATAGACATATCCCAATGATGAGTGCCGTGATATGACAACCTGACATTGAGATTGACTTTGCCCTCAGACATAATGTTTCTGTATCCAAACCAATATCTGTCTCTCTCATTGTCTCCTTCACCTGTCTTAGATTGAATCCCATCTGCCCCTTTTCTCCTCTTCTTCTCTTCCTCTCAGCATCTGTGTATTGATTGACTTCCTCTCTGGCTACAAATATCTAAACGGCTCCCCACAGTCACACCCACAGAGATTCCGCTTCCACCTTCTGTCTCCTGTCTTCCATCACTCTCTTGCTCTGAAAAACTAAGCGAAAAGACAGTCACATTCAGACAGTCACACACTTTTTCAGTGAGGGTTCACGGTCTATGGGCCTTCCGTAGAGAATTATCTGTCAATGGAAATATCTGTTGACTCTCACTAATTGGCTTGGTACTCACCTCAAAGCAGGCTTCTTTTATTCAACTCATCTGCCTCTTTATCATGGTGCCTGTATCTTTTCCCTTGGGAACACCTCTCTCTGGTAAATTTGTATTTGTATGATTAAGTGTGTGTGTGTGTGTGTATGTGATTAGGTTGGAGGTCATAAAGGGAGGAGAGGGGGTTTATGGGTTGTATTTCTGGTCGTGTGTGTGTGTGTGGAAATACATGACCACTTTCTTAGACAATAACAAATACATACAGCTCCAAAATGAGTTTTAAAAAATAGGAGAAAAACAAATCTGCTTACACTCTAGCCTACGCTATCTATCTACGGTTCTTCGGCCCTTTTGAGAACCATTTGAAGAACACTTTCTGGTTCCAGGTAGAACCCTCTCGATTCTCTGTAGAGCTCTTTCTACAGAGGGTTCTACATGGAACCCAAAAGGGTTCTGCCTGGAACCAAAAAGGGTTCTCCTATCGAGACAGCCGAAGACCTCTATTTAAACCTTTTTTTCTCAGACTGTAGTTATTGATAGCTCTATTGACAATGGCGTTTCTGAGAATCAATCTATTAACCCCAAATATGCTTGTTAGTTTATTAGTTTCCCAATTTCCCTGAATGTTTGAGTAGTCCCCAAGTCAATAGCAGCTCATCTTTGTCTATGTCTGAGCTCAACCACTTCCCACTGGCCTGTGTAAATGTCCCCCTGTGATATCAAACAGCTGGGGTTAGAACCAGACGGCACTGAGCATGTCTCCAGATATAATTGATTTTGTGAAGAGGGGACTAGACCCTTCAAAGCATGAGAGATGAGAAAAATCAATTACCCAACAAGTAGAATTGAATATGTGAAGGGCAGCAGGGCACGGTCAGCACACAGCCGTTACAAAAGAAGGAGGGAAACCATTTGGATTGTTTATTATTCATTTTTATGCAAATTGTTTGAGTGATAAGCTAAATTATTCACAGGGAAGAATACGAGTCAGTATAGAGTTTGAGTCGATACATTTGTCAAATCCTCCTTTACTGCTCATATGTTTGGGTGGGTGTACAGTACACCACCCATTCTCGGTCTTTCCCTCTCCCAGAGTCTGGTGTACTGTAGATATTCCATCAAACTGCAGCTAAAAGTTAGGAGATAAAGCCTCATTAAGCCTCTACATGTCCCTGGAGGTTCCTCTGTGTGTTTCCACTATTTACTTCACCAACGAGCATGGAGCCATGAGACAGTCACACCCAAAATGAGTCAACTTGTATTATAAACTTACAATCTACGAGTCCCTGAAAGCTCCTTCCCTCTTTCTTTGTGCTGTATTTCACTCCTCTTTCACCCCCCCGTCATCATTTTACCTCCCCCTCCCCCGGTGCTGCTCTCCATCAGCGCCTCTCCCTCGCTTTTTCCTCTCATCCCTTTGAACTACCTGCTTCTCTTTCATCGCCCTCTCTCTTTCACCCCCACCACTCGTTCGACAGCCTCTCCCAACCACCCCCCTGCTGTGCTACTCCGAATAACGTAGACAATGACAGGAATATGTAACGGCACGGAACTCGGTCTCAATTCACGCCTGTTATTTAATATAACTTTAGTGGAAGAATGAGCAATACACACCCTGCTCGCTCGCTCTCATTGGCAATTCGTCTCGACTGTCATTGGATAATATGAGACTCTGCAAAGGTCAGAGGTTTTAGGTCATGAAATCAGCTGACATAATGGACCAGTGGATGTATAATGCATTGCGCAACACGTCAAGATGAGTTATCCTTCCAATCTAATGCACAACAACCGTGAACCTGTACGAAGCCATCCTCAAAGCAATCTCACTGCCTCTCATTGATAATGAATGCAACGGGCGTCCCCCTCCATCCTCTCTCTGTGTTCTCAGACTGTCAGCAATGGCCAAAGAGCTGGTCTTCTATATACCCTATCCCTCATTGGTCCTAATGATGGTGTTACAGGAGAAAAACAACTCACTGTCTCAAATGCTCCATCTCACTTGGTTCCTGTCATGTGTAGACAAAAGAAGAGAGAGGAAAAAAATGCAAGTTGCAGGACAAGCTTTTGTAAAGGGACAATTTCATTAGACTTGGCAAATAAAAAAATACAGTCAGGCTTCACACTGTTAACTCCATTTGGCGTGGCGGAAGATGCCATGCAAAGAAATTAGGTTTCTTAGTTTGTCTTCAAGTGAAAGAACTCATTAAGAGGGTGAGAGCGACAGAGATGTATGGAGGGTCATTAGTATAGGAAGGACAAACGGGCAAGGGAAGGAAACAGCACAGATATAAGAGCATGTTTTGTATCCTCTAGGGAGGGGCTGGAGAAAGAAGAGTGCTGAGGCAGCATGAGGAGAGAGCGATATAGGGAGTGAGTGAGTGATATAGAGAGAGATGGGGGGGGGGTAAAGAGAGAGAGTGAGAGAGGCAAAGAGCGACAGAAGGGAAAGAGGAAGAGGGAGACAATGGCAGGGGAGTGGGGTTTGGAAAGAGGTGTGAGCAAAGAAAACACAGAGAGGGAGAGAGGAGGTGCAGAAAGGCATGGAGAGGAGGTACAGAAAGGCATGGAGAGAGGAGGTGCAGAAAGGCATGGAGAGGAGGTACAGAAAGGCATGGAGAGCGGAGGTGCAGAAAGGCATGGAGAGGAGGTGCAGAAAGGCATGGAGAGGAGGTGCAGAAAGGCATGGAGAGAGGAGGTGCAGAAAGGCATGGAGAGAGGAGGTGCAGAAAGGCATGGAGAGGAGGTACAGAAAGGCATGGAGAGAGGAGGTGCAGAAAGGCATGGAGAGAGGAGGTGCAGAAAGGCATGGAGAGGAGGTACAGAAAGGCATGGAGAGAGGAGGTGCAGAAAGGCATGGAGAGAGGAGGTGCAGAAAGGCATGGAGAGGAGGTACAGAAAGGCATGGAGAGAGGAGGTGCAGAAAGGCATGGAGAGAGGAGGTACAGAAAGGCATGGAGAGAGGAGGTACAGAAAGGCATGGAGAGAGGAGGTGCAGAAAGGCATGGAGAGGAGGTACAGAAAGGCATGTAGAGGGAGAGAGGAGGTACAGAAAGGCATGTAGAGGGAGAGAGGAAGTACAGAAAGGCATGGAGAGGAGGTACAGAAAGGCATGGAGAGAGGAGGTGCAGAAAGGCATGGAGAGGAGGTACAGAAAGGCATGGAGAGGAGGTACAGAAAGGCATGTAGAGGAGGTACAGAAAGGCATGTAGAGGGAGAGAGGAGGTACAGAAAGGCATGTAGAGGGAGAGAGGAGGTGCAGAAAGGCATGGAGAGGAGGTACAGAAAGGCATGGAGAGAGGAGGTGCAGAAAGGCATGGAGAGGGAGAGAGGAGGTGCAGAAAGGCATGGAGAGGGAGAGAGGAGGTGCAGAAAGGCATGGAGAGGCAGAGAGGAGGTGCAGAAAGGCATGGATAGAGGAGGTGCAGAAAGGCATGGAGAGAGGAGGTGCAGAAAGGCATGGGGAGAGGAGGTGCAGAAAGGCATGGGGAGGGAGAGAGGAGGTGCAGAAAGGCATGGAGAGGAGGTACAGAAAGGCATGGAGAGTGCAGAAAGGCATGGAGAGAGGAGGTGCAGAAAGGCATGGGGAGGGAGAGAGGAGGTGCAGAAAGGCATGGAGAGAGGAGGTGCAGAAAGGCATGGGGAGGGAGGTGGTGCAGAAAGGCATGGAGAGGAGGTACAGAAAGGCCTGGAGAGAGGAGGTGCAGAAAGGCATGGAGAGGGAGAGAGGAGGTGCAGAAAGGCATGGAGAGGCAGAGAGGAGGTGCAGAAAGGCATGGGGAGGGAGAGAGGAGTTGCAGAAAGGCATGGAGAGGGAGAGAGGAGGTGCAGAAAGCCATGGAGAGGGAGAGAGGAGGTGCAGAAAGGCATGGGGAGTGGAGAGAGGAGGTGCAGAAAGGCATGGGGAGGGAGAGAGGAGGTGCAGAAAGGCATGGAGAGGGAGAGAGGAGGTGCAGAAAGGCATGGAGAGGGAGAGAGGAGGTGCAGAAAGGCATGGAGAAGGAGAGAGGAGGTGCAGAAAGGCATGGAGAGAGGTGCAGAAAGGCATGGAGAGGGAGAGAGGAGGTGCAGAAAGGCATGGAGAGAGGAGAGGAGGTGCAGAAAGGCATGGAGAGGGAGAGAGGAAGTGCAGAAAGGCATGGAGGGGGAGAGAGGGAGGTGCAGAAAGGCATGGAGAGGGAGAGAGGAGGTGCAGAAAGGCATGGAGAGGGAGAGAGGAGGTGCAGAAAGGCATGGAGAGGGAGAGAGGAGGTGCAGAAAGGCATGGAGAGGGAGAGAGGAGGTACAGAAAGGCATGGAGAGGGAGAGAGGAGGTACAGAAAGGCATGGAGAGGGAGAGAGGAGGTGCAGAAAGGCATGGAGAGGGAGAGAGGAGGTGCAGAAAGGCATGGAGAGGGAGAGAGGAGGTGCAGAAAGGCATGGGGAGGGAGAGAGGAGGTGCAGAAAGGCATGGAGAGGGAGAGAGGAGGTGCAGAAAGGCATGGAGAGGGAGAGAGGAGGTGCAGAAAGGCATGGAGAGGGAGAGAGGAGGTGCAGAAAGTCATGGAGAGGGAGAGAGGAGGTGCAGAAAGGCATGGAGAGGAAGAGAGGAGGTGCAGAAAGGCATGGAGAGGGAGAGAGGAGGTGCAGAAAGGCATGGGGAGGGAGAGAGGAGGTGCAGAAAGTCATGGGGGGCCAGAACCAAATGGAAAAGAATAGAGAGCGAATGTGGCAAGAACGTTTATGTGGTTGACTGCACAGAAGAACATCGATTTGAATTGCAATTATTTGAAGGGGACAAGAAAAGAGAGGGGAACGATGGAGGCATGGAAGCAGGGTATAAAGATGTGGAAATCCCCAGACAGCCAAGGTCGGTGTGTGACCATGAATGCACTAACACAATGTCTGTATGCCTAGGTGTCTGTCTTCTGTCACTCAGAGCACCTCGATACTGTCTACAGGTCTCCATTAAAACATATGGAGGCGCACTTGTGACACACACACGCACACCCTCACGCACATTCACCCAGCTGTGTGCAATATGCTCATGACTTCAACCAGCAGGTTCTATACACACCAAAAAGCACATTACCATTTGGTCAGAGGGGTATAAATGGTGGTTTGATGTTTCACCTCTTAACAAACGTAATGTTGGGGTGTAATGTTTGATGTTACCAGGATCACTGCTTCTCTCATGGAGAAAGTTCAGTCACCTCCAAATCAACATCCCAGCTATTTAAATCGGATTACCCCAGCAGATCTACACCCATAAAGCCTCCTCTATCTGCCTCTCTCTGTAGCAACTGGCAGGGGGCAAACATCATAGATATGGAGATACGGAGATACAGAGAGAGAGATCGAGAGCACTATGAAACTGGCTTCACAGACATGTAGATATAGGAAACTAGAGAGGGTTTATCTATTAGGCTGGGTTGGCACACATTGATTTACAGAGAGGTATTCTATGTGACTGAGTTGTGTTGGTTAGATGTATTCTATGTGACTGAGTTGTGTTGGTTCACAGAAGCCCAGTTTATACCTGGTTCTGACATGCATCCTTTGTCCTGATCTCGTCCACATTCTGATTGTGCCCACATTTCCAGACAGGTGTAGATGAAGAAAAGACGCATTGTGACTACCTACGGAGGCAGTCAGGCACATGTCAGCAAGTCTAGAGGGATCTGGACAGTGAAACCATTTAAATCATCGTTATCCCAGCTTCTAAAATCATTGGCAGGTGGCATCATTGACTTATGGCATCAAAGTGTGTATTAAAATTGGGAAAATAAATATTATTTTGAAAGAACAGCTGTCAAATAATTTGCATACAGGGAGGGAACAGGAAATGTGGTCACAATTTTAATACCATGTGTAGACATATTTCTGAGAATGAAAAAACAATCAGAATGTGGACAAGATCAGGACAAAGGACAAATGTTAGCGCAAGGTATAAATGAGGCTAGAGAGGATCGTGTACAGCATGGTTGGACACATGCAGAGGGATTTAGGACTAATACAGAGATTAGTCTACCAACAGGCAGCATTTCTCTCAACCAGTAATAACCCATTTCCTTACAACAAACATTGCACTTTCACCTTTTCCTCAGAGCCTACCCTATTAACGTAAGCCTTCTCTTCTCTAATGATTCCATTGCTCTCCCTCTCTCAACAGAAGGGTCAAATAAGTAACACGCTGTGTCCTTTTGATGGAGAAGGTCGACTGAAGGTCTCAGTATAACGTTTTTCTTCTCCCCGCTGTGTGATGTCAAAACCTTTTAAATTGAGAGAAATGTACCACGTACTGTGATGTGTCTTTGTAACCTTACATGTGATGTGTGTATTATTAACATACACTAAACCTACACATTTCTCTATGTGTTGAGGTGTACTGTGTTATTCTCTTATCTTCAATGGCTATCTGTTTGCTGTCTAACCCTAGTTCTGTGTCTTAGGCCTGTCTGTGTGTGTGTTGCGTTCATGTATTCTCCTCCTCAGTCCTTGTGTTGTGGTTCAGTCTAACACGCAGTGAGCTAACCTTGGTCTGTCTGTATGTCTGGCGAGAGATCCGCTAGTGTGGCTCAAAGTCTGCTATCTATACTCCTGTTTGGTGCACCTGTTTTGTCATCACACACTCTCTCCACTCATTGCCCTTTCTCTCTATAAACTGTTTATTTTCCATCTTTGTGTTACTCTCTCTCAATTTCTCCACGTCTCCCTCTGTAGGTGCCCTGGTACTCCTTTGTGTTTAATCATTCTTCACCACACTTAGAAAAAAGGGTTCCAAAAGGGTTCTTTGGCTGTCCCCATAGGAGAACCATTTTTGGTTTCAGGTAGAACCCGTTTTGGTTCCAGGTAGCACTCTTTTGGGTTCCATCTAGAACCCTCTTTGTAAAGGGTTTTACATGGAACCCAAAAGGGTTCTTCAAAGGGTTCTACTATGGGGATATTCGAGGAACGGTTTTGGGTTCTAGACAGCACTCACCTACTCTTCCTTTCTTCTCCTTTTCCACTACCTTCTCCACTCTGACCTCTGGTCTTGCTCCCCTCCTCTAGGTGAATGGTAAGGAGCTGTCCTGTCTCTCACGGGACCCCACCCTGGATGTGCGAGACCCCCTGCTGTCTCACGTGTTGAAGAGGGGGGCCCGGCGGCGGGCGGGACTGGCAGGGCGACTAGCGGGGCTGGACGGGACAGTAGCAGTTCCAGGGGGGCTGACTGACTGTGTGGACAGCGGCACTCAGACTGACATCAGCTTCCAACACATGTTGACTCTGGGAAGGACCGCCCACCACCCAGGTGGAGCCCCACCCCCTCACCCGCCCCCCTCCCCTCCACTGCCACCCATCCTGGAACCCAACCTGCTCAACGAGCTGTGAGTGGAGTGTGCGTGTGTGTGAGAGAGATAATTCAATTTACTTTTCAAATTCCATAAGATGTTTGAAAGCTCTGCCGTTTGTGGCTCTGCTTAAATTTTGATACACTGACATATTCTCTGTCTTCTTCTCAGCCTTTTAGAGCCGGAATATTATGACCCCAATGACTACTTTGATATCACTCAGCATGAGGCGGATCTCAGGCAGGATGAGTTGGAGTACGAGGTGAGGCTACAATTTCCTGTCAGATCCAATTGCCTACCGTGTAATTCAACAGCAATCCCATTCTTCATGCCCTCTGCATCTCCATTACCCGTGTTCATGTGTTTAACACGTGTGTTTTGTCTGGCATTTCAATAGGAGGTGGAGCTCTATAAGTCTCGTCAGCAGGACAAACTGGGGTTAACGGTGTGCTACCGGACAGACGATGAGGAGGACCTGGGGATCTATGTGGGCGAGGTGAGGAGGATGGGAGTGAGGATGAGGGTTATACTCGCTCTGATCGCCTGTTTGCCAGCTAACCTAATCCTCTGTCTCTCTCTCCAGGTCAACCCCAATAGTATAGCTGCTATGGATGGCCGTATCCGAGAGGGGGATAGAATCTTACAGGTAGGGTTGTTAGACAACGTTCGGTAACGTTCGGTTATCCTTTATGGCAGAAAGCAGGGTCAGACCAGAACATTTCTGATGTGTCTCAGATAAACGGGGTGGACATCCAGAACAGAGAGGAGGCGGTGGCCATTCTGACCCAGGAGGACAGCACCAACATCTCCCTGCTCCTGGCCCGGCCTGAAATAGAGGTGAGAGACCCTCTGAACTGGTTTACTATCTGATATACCATATAAACAAACCAACCAAGACCATGATAACTACACTACAGTAAATACCATATAAACAAACCAACCAAGACCATGATAACTACACTTCAGTAAATACCATATAAACAAACCGACCATGATAACTACACTACAGTAAATACCATATAAACAAACCGACCATGATAACTACACTACAGTAAATACCATATAAACAAACTAACCAAGACCATGATAACTACACCACAGTAAATACCATATAACCATCAAAGTTGCTTCATTCTTCACACCAAAATTCATTCAAATTCAAGTCAACTAGTTTCTTAACAAAATGACATAAGAAATCTCTCCAAGGTGGCATAGCAGTTCAGAAGTCTTTTGTTCTCGTCTTGTCGTGTCCGATATATATATATATATATATATATATATATAACTATATATATTTACAACTTTTTTCACATACATTTTATTTTTATTTTCCATCAACTCATCTTCAAAACACTCTCCTGCAACCCGCCTCACCAATTTATATTTATAAAAAAGTATTATTTACCTCAAATCTGTAATCCTCCAAGAAGCTAGCCAGAAACTCCAAGAAGCTAGCCTGAAACTAGCCAGAAGCTAATCCAGAAGCTAGTTAGCTTCTTTACTGGCAAATTGTTAGTATTCAGCTAACCACGGTTTGTGGTCATCAGCTATCCTTTAGCTCGAAAATCTATCGCCAGTTTTGTACGGCGCGGCTCGGCTCGGAACGGAACATACCGGACCAATTTTTCTCTCCATGTCCCTGGATTTCGACTGCTCTCTGGACATTCATACCCGGATCTCACAGCTAGCTAGCTGCTATCCGTGTGACTATCGGCTTTCGTCGATTCCGGAGCAAACATCAATTATTCCGGAGCTAGCCAGCTCCGTCAATCACTCCTGAGTTCCATCAATCACTCCTGGGCTGCAGTCACCTATCCGGACCCGTTTTACTGCCTACGCGGAGCCCCACCGGGCCTTCACGGCTGGCCTGCCGACGTTATCTACCCGAAGGAGATCCGGCTGGCTCCTCCGTCGCGACGTTACCTGAACGCCCATCTGCGGCCTGCTAACCGTTAGCTGTCTTACCGGCTGCTATCTGAATAGACAATCGGACTATTTATTTATTTTTATTATTATTATGTTTTCTTCTTGGGCCTCTATAACTATATCTATTGTTTTTATTTTTGTTGTTGTTGTGTGATTTGGATTAATCCCCTCTACCACACGGAACCCCACTAATCTACTGACGGAACGCAAGAGGTGGCTAACAACAGACCTCCATCCTATGCTAGCTTGCTACCGATGGCCCGGCTAGCTGTCTGAATCGCCGTGACCCCAACCAACCTCACTACTCACTGGACCCTTTTGATCACTCGACTAAGCATGCCTCTCCTTAATGTCAATATGCCTTGTCCATTGCTGTTCTGGTTAGTGTTTATTGGCTTATTTCACTGTAGAGCCTCTAGTCCTGCTCACTATACCTTATCCAACCTATTAGTTCCACCACCCACACATGCAATGACATCTCCTGGTTTCAATGATGTTTCTAGAGATATCTCTCTCTTCATCACTCAATACCTAGGTTTACCTCCACTGTATTCACATACTACCATACCTTTGTCTGTACATTATACCTTGATGCTATTTTACCGCCCCCAGAAACCTCCTTTTACTCTCTGTTCCAGACGTTCTAGACGACCAATTCTCATAGCTTTTAGCCGTACCCTTATTCTACTCCTCCTATGTTCCTCTGGCGATGTAGAGGTGAATCCAGGCCCTGCAGTGCCTAGCTCCACTCCTATTCCCCAGGCGCTCTCTTTTGACGACTTCTGTAACCGTAATAGCCTTGGTTTCATGCATGTTAACATTAGAAGCCTCCTCCCTAAGTTTGTTCTATTCACTGCTTTAGCACACTCTGCCAACCCGGATGTTCTAGCTGTGTCTGAATCCTGGCTTAGGAAGACCACCAAAAATTCAGAAATTTTAATTCCAAACTACAACATTTTCAGACAAGATAGAACTGCCAAAGGGGGCGGTGTTGCAATCTACTGCAAAGATAGCCTGCAGAGTTCTGTCCTACTATCCAGGTCTGTACACAATTTGAACTTCTACTTTTAAAAATCCACCTCTCTAAAAACAAGTCTCTCACCGTTGCCGCCTGCTATAGACCACCCTCTGCCCCCAGCTGTGCTCTGGACACCATATGTGAACTGATTGCCCCCCATCTATCTTCAGAGTTCGTGCTGCTAGGCGACCTAAACTGGAACATGCTTAACACCCCAGCCATCCTACAATCTAAACTTGATGCCCTCAATCTCACACAAATTATCAATGAACCTACCAGGTACCTCCCCAAAGCCTTAAACACGGGCACCCTCATAGATATCATCCTAACCAACTTCCCCTCTAAATACACCTCTGCTGTCTTCAACCAAGATCTCAGCGATCACTGCCTCATTGCCTGCATCTGTAATGGGTCAGCGGTCAAACGACCTCCACTCATCACTGTAAAACGCTCCCTGAAACACTTCTGAGAGCAGGCCTTTCTAATCGACCTGGCCGGGGTATCCTGGAAGGATATTGATCTCATCCCGTCAGTAGAGGATGCCTGGATATTTTTTTAAATGCCTTCCTAACCATCTTAAATAAACATGCCCCATTCAAGAAATTTAGAACCAGGAACAGATATAGCCCTTGGTTCTCCCCAGACCTGACTGCCCTTAACCAACACAAAAACATCCTATGGCGTTCTGCATTAGCATCGAACAGCCCCGTGATATGCAGCTGTTCAGGGAAGCTAGAAACCATTATACACAGGCAGTTAGAAAAGCCAAGGCTAGCTTTTTCAAGCAGAAATTTGCTTCCTGCAACACTAACTCAAAAAGTTCTGGGACACTGTAAAGTCCATGGAGAATAAGAACACCTCCTCCCAGCTGCCCACTGCACTGAAGATAGGAAACACTGTCACCACTGATAAATCCACCATAATTGAGAATTTCAATAAGCATTTTTCTACGGCTGGCCATGCTTTCCACCTGACTACTCCTACCCCGGTCAACAGCACTGCACCCCCAACAGCAACTCACCCAAGCCTTCCCCATTTCTCCTTCTCCCAAATCCATTCAGCTGATGTTCTGAAAGAGCTGCAAAATCTGGACCCCTACAAATCAGCCGGGCTAGACAATCTGGACCCTTTCTTTCTAAAATTATCTGCCGAAATTGTTGCCACCCCTATTACTAGCCTGTTCAACCTCTCTTTCGTGTTGTCTGAGATTCCCAAAGATTGGAAAGCAGCTGCGGTCATCCCCCTTTCAAAGGGGGACACTCTTGACCCAAACTGCTACAGACCTATATCTATCCTACCGTGCCTTTCTAAGGTCTTCGAAAGCCAAGTCAACAAACAGATTACCGACCATTTCGAATCTCACCATACCTTCTCTGCTATGCAATCTGGTTTCAGAGCTGGTCATGGGTGCACCTCAGCCACGCTCAAGGTCCTAAACGATATCTTAACCGCCATCGATAAGAAACATTACTGTGCAGCCGTATTCATTGATCTGGCCAAGGCTTTCGACTCCGTCAATCACCACATCCTCATCGGCAGACTCGACAGCCTTGGTTTCTCAAATGATTGCCTCGCCTGGTTCACCAACTACTTCTCTGATAGAGTTCAGTGTGTCAAATCGGAGGGTCTGCTGTCCGGACCTCTGGCAGTCTCTATGGGGGTGCCACAGGGTTCAATTCTTGGACCGACTCTCTTCTCTGTATACATCAATGAGGTCGCTCTTGCTTCTGGTGAGTCTCTGATCCACCTCTACGCAGACGACACCATTCTGTATACTTCCGTCCCTTCTTTGGACACTGTGTTAACAACCCTCCAGGCAAGCTTCAATGCCATACAACTCTCCTTCCGTGGCCTCCAATTGCTCTTAAATACAAGTAAAACTAAATGCATGCTCTTCAACCGATCGCTACCTGCACCTAACCGCCTGTCCAACATCACTACTCTGGACGGCTCTGACTTAGAATACGTGGACAACTACAAATACTTAGGTGTCTGGTTAGACTGTAAACTCTCCTTCCAGACCCATATCAAACATCTCCAATCCAAAGTTAAATCTAGAATTGGCTTCCTATTTCACAACAAAGCATCCTTCACTCATGCTGCCAAACATACCCTTGTAAAACTGACCATCCTACCAATCCTCGACTTTGGCGATGTCATTTACAAAATAGACTCCAATACCCTACTCAACAAATTGGATGCAGTCTATCACAGTGCAATCCGTTTTGTCACCAAAGCCCCATATACTACCCACCATTGTGACCTGTACGCTCTCGTTGGCTGGCCCTCGCTTCATACTCGTCGCCAAACCCACTGGCTCCATGTCATCTACAAGACCCTGCTAGGTAAAGTCCCCCTTATCTCAGCTCGCTGGTCACCATAGCATCTCCCACCTGTAGCACACGCTCCAGCAGGTATATCTCTCTAGTCACCCCCAAAACCAATTCTTTCTTTGGCCGCCTCTCCTTCCAGTTCTCTGCTGCCAATGACTGGAACAAACTACAAAAATCTCTGAAACTGGAAACACTTATCTCCCTCACTAGCTTTAAGCACCAACTGTCAGAGCAGCTCCAGATTACTGCACCTGTACATAGCCCACCTATAATTTAGCCCAAACAACTACCTCTTTCCAAACTGTATTTAATTTTTATTTATTTATTTATTTTGCTCTTTTGCACCCCATTATTTTTATTTCTACTTTGCACATTCTTCCATTGCAAAACTACCATTCTAGTGTTTTACTTGCTATATTGTATTTACTTTGCCACCATGGCCTTTTTTGCCTTTACCTCCCTTCTCACCTCATTTGCTCACATTGTATATAGACTTGTTTATACTGTATTATTGACTGTATGTTTGTTTTACTCCATGTGTAACTCTGTGTCGTTGTATCTGTCGAACTGCTTTGCTTTATCTTGGCCAGGTCGCAATTGTAAATGAGAACTTGTTCTCAACTTGCCTACCTGTTTAAATAAAGGTAAAATAAATAAATAAAATAAAAAAATGACATATAGAAACCTCTACACTAGAGACACACCATTTGTGTAAAAAATAAATAAGACTGGAGGTATGAATCTCCACCTACCCTGTTAACCCATGTAAGGAGACAGGAGACGTGGGAGACAGGGAGACAGGGAGAAATGGAGCTGGACGGGAGCGATAGCTAGCGAGGAGAGGGAGAGCCTGGTTGTTTTCAGTACGTGCCAATGTGGCATTGCTTTGTTTCCCTCAAGGTCACAGCTCAACAGACATAAGGACACAGTCCCAGGACATCCCATAATGTATATACACACACCCAGCAAATGGGTAGTCACTGACCACACACACCTCCAGATGGAACGGCATAGTTTACCATTTTTATGCTGAGAGTGATGCACGAGGCATAGACACACACCAATATACCTTCTCACACACAGCCATGCAAAACAAATGTGTGTGTGCTCTGAGACACACTCAGAGTGTTGACATCAGAATGCAGTCCACATTCAGCCCAGAATGAGCTAGAGGGCAGATTTAAGAGAGGGCCATTAAATGTAGGCTGCTACCCAGACAAAGGCACGACTGCAAGTACCCTCAAATTCCCCTTATTCATCTGGCACCCTCGAATCTGCAGAGAGACGTGACACGCAGGGTAGACTAAAACTGCAGCTAGAATAACAATACAATTTCATGGTTAGGAACACCATACGAATATGGAAGAAAATGAAATGTATTCTACAAGAACCAGTATCACTCCCTGAAAACACAACCCTATGGAACAATCATTGGACAGCTTTTCAGAATTCACAGATAAATTGGTCCACATGGAAAACTAAAGGCATAGAACCATAAATGGCTTGGTAAAAGGAGATCAATGCATTTCCATTAAATCATTGAAAAGCTATTTTGGACTGACAAAATGTAGATATTTTCAAATACACACAACTTAAATGTTTCCTATCAAGATATTTCTATTTTAAGTCGTTTGGGTGTCAGAGCGATCCTATTTGAGTCAGGAAATGCTGTTCATATGATCGGCCTTCTGCAAGGTTTTGTTTATCTTACCTGTCTACCTGACAATCTCCTAGAAAGAAATATAAACTATTGGAACCAAGAATGAAAAGGAACTGATATTGACACAAGATGGAGGGAATGTTGGAACATATTGTAACTAACGAAATTACAGGTAACAAACATGTGTGCTTAATCCAGAATAAACCAATGTTTCAAATGAATTACACAAGGGACACAATTCACAAATGAAGCCCATGAGTTGTGGGTGGAGTTGTCTGTCAGAAGTATTACAATGTAAATGCATTTTTACTCTGTCTGTCTACCTATTCCAAGACATGGCATTTGAGGCTTCAGTGGAAGATACTTTTCTAGTCGATCATCTTGAAACAACATATACTTCAAAAATGGAAATCAACCAATCCTCTATCGTTAACACAATGGAAAGGCCTAATGCTTTATTATCTAAATGTTGAAACTGTGTGGGAGACAGAGAGAAACAAAATAGTGCAGTTTGAGGCCATGTGGCAGGGAGAGATAGGGGTGTGAGCAGGGGTGATGTTATGAATGTTTGTGTGCGTCTGTATGTTGTTGATGGTTTGTCTATGTTTAGTATTGTTTAAAAAAAGGGCAACAAATGTAATCTTACAAAAAATAAAACTATGATAATAAGATTTGTCGATAAAGTATAGTCTCACATTGAAAACGCAGAGTGAAGAGAGGAGAAGAGATGGGGATCATCCAAGGACTGTATATATGAGCAGATATTAAGGATTTATTCAACGGTCGGGAAAGAGCGACAGAGAAATAAGGAAATTAAGGGTTTTTTGAATAATAATATCTCTTAACCTGAATACAGTTAAACAATTCAAGTGTAAACCAAATCAATTAACCCTTTAAAACCCAATGTTACATATATGTAACATTGTCTTTAAACACCTGGTAAAGTGTCTGCACGCGATCAGTACATAAAAAAGAGTAACTTGAAGTGATCGCAATAAACACTTTTGGCACCATCTGGTGGCCAATCTTTGTAATATGACACTGTGAGCAAAAATATTCAGTCACTTGAAAGTTTGTTTTATATATATGAAAAATAGGGTATTAAGTGATGCAAACCACACATTTGCATAGATTCTTTGCATACCAACAGTTTTTATATTTATTTTCCAGAAATACGTTATTTGGAGTCTCCTTTCACTCCTGTTCACACTTCTTTCAATTTAGTTTATGCAAGGAAACTGGGTCCAGGTTTCTAAGGGTTAAATGTAATCAACTCCACTCTGAGTGGTGATTTGTTTACTGAATTAAAGCATACACATTTAATCAATATCTCAGGGGGATCTGGATAAAGGGAGTAAATTAAAACGAGCAATTTGTAATTCTCCTGTACTATTCACTGGTGGTAAAAACACCACACAGAGTGGTGGTGGTGTGTGTTTTTGTGCGCGCTTGTAAGTGCATGTGTGTGCGTGCGTGCATATAGTTGGGTGGGTGGGTGTGCATGTGCATACATTTAACTTTGGGTCCAATTTTCCTTCTTTTCATCCCGACAGCTCAGTGGAAAATACCCCTCAGTAAAAATGCCTTTAAAATGGTAATGAAATCACATTACCTTGGCTCCTACTGCCATCTAGTGACTGAGATAAACGCTAACAGACATACCTCTGTAACATGTTGTATGAGGTTCCCAAGAGTACAAGAAACTGTTCAATCTAACATATCATTTCAATCTTTCTTTTCCTTTCTCCTTTGCCCTTTTCCCGCCTCAATGACACCTTCAACTCAATAACGAAACCACAACGGCAATCAAACAAAATAAACACAATCCGTGAAACACATTCTCCAACTTAGAATGACAACCAGCTCGACCCAGATGAACTGGACCTGGAGGTTCTGGATAACGCTGTCCACCTGCCCAGCCCCCATCAGCTGAGGAACAGGGCCTCCATGCTGGGCGAAGGACCAGGGGTCGTGGGTGGGGGTGGTGTGGTGGTGGTCCGCGGGCGAGGTCACCGTGACTCTCCAGGCCTGCTCCACACGTTGCTGAGTAACAGCCAGGAGCTGGACAGCGGGGTGGGTCGTACAGACGAGAGTACCCGCAATGAGGAGTCCTCAGAACACGACCTACTAGGAGACGACCAGACCAGTGCCCCCACCACCAACGCCACCAACACCCCCGGCAGCATGCGCAGGTTCCACTCTGGCCAGGGGGACAGGGACACCCCACCCCTTCTACATGGCCACTCCACAGAGTTCCACTTCAGCACGGACTCTCTACTGGGTCTGGACTGTCTGGGTGGGGGAGGAGGTGGTGACCTGGCAGGGGAGAGGGTCTACGCAGCTGACCCAGTGATGATGATGATGCCAGGTCTGACAGAAGAAGAGTGTGAGAGGTACAGGGAGCTATTGGAGATCAAGTGTTATTATGAGAAGAACAGCAATGCTCTTCTGCTGCTGGGGGAGCATGGGGGTCATGGGGGACAGGGGGGCGATGGGGGGGTTCCTCTGGATGTGAACAGGAATGAGAGCCTGATGCAGCATGAGATGGCCCTCGTGGAAGAGGAGCTACGCCACCTGGAGTTCAAGTGTCGTAACATCCTGAGGGCCCAGAAGATGCAGCAGCTCCGGGAGCGCTGTCTGAAGGCATGGCCCCTGGAGGAGGAGAGTGGGGCCGGGGCTGGATGGGTGGCTCCTTTGGTTAGCGAGGAGTCCTGTCACCATGAGCTGTCAGACATTAATGAGCTCCCTGAGAGGGAACGCTCCGACAAGGACAGCACCAGCGCCTACAACACAGGAGGGGAGAGCTGCAGGAGCACCCCTCTGGTCAGCGAACAGTACCCCTCCCCCTCTGCACATGGCCACAGCAGCTTGGAGGGGGGAGACTCTACCTCTTTGCCGTCGCGGACCCCCACCCGGCACAGGGAGAGGGGAGGCAGGAGTGAGAGGGGGCAGGCTAACCTGAACCAGCCCTACTCCCCTAGCTCACACAGGAGGGGAGCGGACGTCAAGACCTCTAGCCCGAGAGGGGCCAAGTTCAGATCCTTGTCCCGCGACGGGGGGGCAAGGAGGGGGTCAGACGGAGGGGTGAGATGCCCCAAAACCAATGGGACAGTGGAGGGGAGGGAAGGGCGTAGCGCTGAGAACAGTCCTTATCTGTCCCGCCGCCACTCTGGCTCCAGAATCCCCCTGCGCTACCAGAGCTGCATGCAGCTGAGGTCCCCCTCCACATCCGAGGGCCTGGAGAGACCCAGGGATGGCAGCGAGAGTCCCATGAGCCTGGGGAGCACATGCAAGGACATCCCCCAGGGCCCTGTGTCCATGCCATCCTTACCCATCCCCCCTCCCCTGCCTCCGCCGGCCTCGCCGCGTATGGAGTGGAAGGTCAAAGTACGCAGCGACGGATCTCGCTATGTTGCCAAGCGGCCCGTTAGGGACCGCCTCCTGAAGGCCCGGGCCATTAAGATCCGGGAGGAGCGCAGCGGCATGACCACGGATGACGATGCCGTCAGCGAGATGAAGATGGGCCGCTATTGGTCCAAGGAGGAAAGGAAGCAGCAGCTTCTCAGGGCCCGGGAACAGCGCAGACGCAGGGAGTTTATGATGCAGAGCAGGCTGGACTGCCTGAGGGAGAGGGATAGGGAGTCTAGTGGCGGTGGACAACAGGGGGCTCCGCAGGGACAGGAGCCCACTACCATCTTGGAGCTGAGCCACAGGAGGAGCCAGAAGAAACGGAGCCGTAGGATCCTGGACAACTGGATCACCATCCAGGAACTACTGGCCCACGGAACCAGGTCCCCTGACGGCAAGAAGGTCTACAACCCTCTGCTGTCAGTCACCACTGTCTAATGGAGAGGGTGGAAGACCGAGAAAGAAAAGAGAGGGTGACCAACAAAGTGAGATCGAGAGGAAGTGTAGGAGTGATTGAAATAAATGGTCCAGAGGAAGTGGGTTACTTTGGAGAGGGAAAGAAACCAACTGTCGACTGATCTGCCATTGCATATTGGAGAGAGATTGGGTGATAAGAGTCTGTACAGCCCTCATTTCTGCCTGAAAGAATTATAAACATAAGCAGGTAGGCAAGACAACAGAAGTGAAAAGAAAGTGCTGGTGAAATAAACCAATCTGTAGCTATTGACCAGCGTTTCTTTGCTATACCATTCTTATAAGGACAGTGCCTCAAACACCCACTAATAAGCTTGTGTATGGCATATAACAGAGTATACAAAGCACATTGGCCAACAAGAATAAAGTAAAGGACAACATGACTGAAACGTGGACATTGTGGTAAGATCTGACGAGCACGTTTTAATATGAATACATTGAGAAGCACAGTGAGGGGGAAAAAAAGCCACACCAAATCCCACAGCAAAGGAAACATGACAACTATATCTCTGGTGGTTGAGAGTTGAGGAAATCTTCTTGAACGTGTCTTCTGATGGCTGGTACGATCGTATTCTGCGGTGGAGTTACTTATAAAGTATGACAGCACAATCTGAGGAGTTGAAAGTGGTTCTTTGACATTTGATTACTTGCATGTTGACTATAAATGTTAAAAAGTAACATATACTTCAAAAAAACCGTGACAAAAAGTTGGTGTGAAATTGTGGATGTGACATGTTCTTAATTTGTTGAATTCTTAGACTAGAAAACAATGTGGCTGTTTGTTCAGTATACCGTGATGTCTGGTCCATAAACGTTTTACAATAAAAGCCTTTTCTATATCATTTGTTGAAGTGATTTCGTCCTTTGAATTGTTCCCATATTTTCTGTCATACACCACCATGCTCAAAACTGTCCCAAGGGAGTTGCTGAAGCTCAGGAACAACTACACCTGTGGTTTACGTTCACAACACAAGGAGTGTACTGATCGATTCAGCACCACAAACTTCACTATTCTGTCAAACCACTTAAAGAAATTCAGATGGAAAAAAGGACAGGAGTCAAAAGATTCCTAAAACAATTCTAAACTTTTATTTTCTAACAAGAGTGAAAAGAAACAAAAAGGCAACATTGAAATGAAAAGTTTATACACAAATGCACGACAACTGTGTGCCTGCAATATCAATACCAATAATAATTATTATTTTAACCAAGAGGAGAAAAAGTAAATTGTGATAAAGTGAAGTGTTACTTTAGTTTGGAAGTGGAGAGAGAGTGAGATAGAGAGGGAAGAAATGAGACAAAAACATGACAGAAAAGGATAAATCTGAGGGGATCCAAACTAATGAAAGAGAGAGTAGTAAAAGAGAGCAAGTAAAAGTGAGAGAATGAAAGAGATACCTATTTTGGGAAAGTAGCACCAAAAAACATTCCCAAAATATCCAAATGGGTTTTATTCAAAATGCAAAATCCCCTCTGACAACCCAGCCTCAACAAACAAGATCAAATACAAAAAATACAAGTGTTACCACGGTGACCATCGACACCTATGATCTGCTGTGATTCACAACCTTCCACCGTACTGAACTGTAAGTAAGCTTCAGCTGTAAGTAAGCTTCATGCCCAAAAACCCCAGAAAAATAAATCAATATCATTCATTTCTACTTCAGTAAGTGGGTATGTGTGGGTCAACTTAACCGGGCCACTGTGTCTGTCTGAGGCCTGTTCCAAAACTTGCATTTAATAGAGCTGAAAACACATAGCATACCGACTGACTGACCTGGATCCCTAATTAAGACCAAGACACTCTCCAATGACGAAGCCAGCTCACACACCCCGAACACGTTCACTGGGAGGATGGAGGGAGGTAGATAGCGAAAGACGGACAGAGGGGGGTCAGTACAGGGTCAGTAGAGTACAGGGTACAGGGTCAGTAGAGAAAGATTAGAATACAGTGGGAGGGCAGGAGAATTAGACAGGAGTGTAGAATATAGATGTAGGAGCTCAGAAAGAGAGAACCACTGTGTAGACGGGTGGGGGGGCGAGCTGTAGACGAGTGGGGGGCGAGCTGTAGACGAGTGGGGGGCCTGTAGACGGGTGGGCCTGTAGACGGGTGGGGGCGGGGGCTGTAGACAGGGGGGATGGCCTGCATCTTTCCTTCCACAGTTTGACGCTGTCTTCCAGCCCAGAGTGATCTGTCCATTCTATTATCTCCAAACGTCTGACCATTCCTTTCTCCAGTGTTGCATCCATAACCATATCATAAGATCTGAGGGAGAAGAAGAAATGGAAACAAAGACAGAGAAGCATGAGTTTAACTGGTTCAACTTCTTTCAAATAAGTAATGCAACTAATTATCTCTTGAACAAAAGTTTTAAAAAATACACGAGGGACTAAAAATAGAAAATAAACAAGAGCATACAAAAGCGCCGGGGTCTGGGTGGGCGTCACCTCGGGGTGTGTCTGGGTGAGCGTCACCTCGGGGTGTGCCTGGGTGAGCGTCACCCCGGGGTGTGCCTGGGTGAGCGTCACCCCGGGGTGTGCCTGGGTGAGCGTCACCCCGGGGTGTGCCTGGGTGAGCGTCACCCCGGGGTGTGCCTGGGTGAGCGTCACCCCGGGGTGTGCCTGGGTGAGCGTTACCTCAGGGTGTGTCTGGATGGGAATGTGGTTGAGGGGCCGGGTCTTCTTGGACTCTGAAGTGTCCTGGGACCGGGGTCCTCCCTCTGCCCCTGTGTCGCCCCTCTGGCTCTTCCTCTTCCTCTTGTCCTTGGCCCGCCCCCCACGGCCCGCCCCTTTCTGCTCCTGGAGCTCAATCTGAAGAGAGAAGGGGAGGCAGGACAAAACATGATACATCAACCCACACTATTCAGACAGTTTAAAACTAATAGAGCTAGCTACTGACTAACTAAATGGGAATTGGAGTTAAGCTATTACAACATACACTAAATGGTAAAGGTTTCCTGGTCACTCACCAGTATGAGTGTTTGGAGTGTGTGTCTCTGTGGCTCTGAAGCAGCCTGGAGGACCCTGTGGATGGTGCTGGTCTGGTCCAGAGACACCTCCAGCAGGTCTCCCTCCAGCTGCAACTCCTCTAGCTGGGTCCTGGTGGTCAGGGAAAGCTCTATCACTGGGCCTTTTAGTGAAGGGACCAGCGGCAGCAGAGAGCCCACACCTGGGTGGAGATACAGAGGGGTACAGTCAGACACAGGAGAAAAAGTCTCCTGGGTTACATCATGGACTGGAGGTGTTACAATATTGGCTACTAACCTGTTACATTGTAACGGCCTATGCCGTTTTCACATCCAGCCTGCGTGCCACCGTTCATCTCTTTCTTTGGGGTCTTCTTGGGAGAGTTCTCCTCTGTGAGGTCTATCACTCCCTCTCCCTCCCCTCCCTCAGAATCCGACAGCACTATCACCGACTCAGAGTTCCCTTTCTTCCCATCCTCCTCCTCCTCCTCCCTGTGAGGCTGGTTCTGTTTAAGCTCCTGCAGCTTCTCTAGTGCCCCCTGTATCTCTGGGCTGTCCAGTGCCTCCTTGGCGCGCCCCTGCCAGGTGATGGCCCTCTCTGTGAGACACTGCAGAGCCTCTCCCTCTGGCAGACGGACGGGCAGCCTCTGGAGCGCCACCAGCAGGGCCAGGATGGTCTCCAGACGCGGGCGCCGCGAGCGCTGGCACCGGGGGCACAGGAAGCGTGAGTCCCAGTCCCACCAGCAGAGGGGGTTGGTGGGGGGCGCTGAGGGGAGCAGGAGGGAGGGGAACGGGACACACCCACCGTGGAACCAGTCTTTACACAGGTGGCAGCGCAGCAGAGGGGGGCGAGGCGCCCGGCCACACACACACACTGACTGCGGAGGAGAGGCACTGCCTGTCGTTGTGTGGTTACTGTCCCCGTTCCCCTTTCCACAGTTCTCAGAGTGGAGAGCTGTGTCCAGCTCCATGGGGTCCTCCCCCCACCTCCCACCTCCGTTCTCCTTGTCCTCCTGCTCAGTCTTTACCTCTTTCTTCTCCACACCTGGTTTAGACAGGTTGTCCTGCTGGAGCCTCAGCAGAGCCCCTTTCTCCTGGTGCTCTCCTTCTTTAAACGCCGTCACCTAGAGGGGGACAGACGGATGATGCACTTTGTAATGGTCTCTGCATGCTGTTTGTATGTGACTGAAGCGTCGATGTAGCCCTAATAGAAACTGCCTTAAGATTAATCAAGTTGTTTGGATATGACATTCTGAAACTGGTAGGTAACACTAACACACTGAACAGACTAGAACCCGACAGCCATACTGTCTAGCTAGGCCAGACTCCATGCAGACTCACAATGGCTCCAGGGTCTCTCAGGTCCTGAGCAGAAAGGCCCAGAGTGTTGGTATCGGTGTCATCTAAACAACCCGTCTCCTCTCCCCTCGCTTTACGCTTCTCCACGCATGGACACAACACCTACAGCAAGACAAAGTTGTGAGGCTCAAGGTGTTAGTAAGAGTCACATGTTAACACACACACACACACACACACACTACTGGCTAACACACTCACATAGAATGTCAGGGAAGACAATGTTCACATACACCCAAGACTTAATTCAACAAAGTTTGCAGATAGATACTGTGACTATGTCCCAAGGCTTCCCTCCCTCTCCACTAAGCGTGATTGATATGTGCGGGGCAAAACAGCTGTAAATGAAGAACTAAGCAGGCCCACACAAGCACCACCTCTGACCTGTAGCAAGCTGTGCTGGCTGCTCTTCTTCAGGAAGGTCTTGGAGGCCTTGTCTCTCCAGGAGTGGGCGCTGGCTACCTGCAGCTCCAGCTGCCTCAGCTCCTCCATCCTGACTGGCAGGTCTCTCCCTATCGCCACCAGGCCCTCCAGGTCATCCAGACACGGGTAGTGCTCCCCATTCTACAGTACACACACACGTGAGAGGAAGAAAGGACAAGCCTGGGTTACGTTTAAGTAGGGCACAACTAAACGGAACAATGTCATAGACATGTACATTGTAGAACAAGCATACTTCTCTGACCTGTGTTCAGGCATTTCCTATTTGCAACATTACACAACGTTTGCCAATTGAACGTGGCCCAGGTTATGACAGACAGTAAGAGTTGGTGCTACTTGCCTGGATCTCCTCCAAGTCAGTGACCCAGGCCCTGGCCCGGCTCAGACAGCCCCGGAGAGACAGGATGTTGGGCAGCTTGACTGGGATGAGCTGGGCCTCGTTCACTATGGCCTCCAAGGTGGACAGAGGGTGCTTCTGCCTGCAATCACACCAGGAGAGAGAGGGGACATTAGGAACAGCAAAACAACCTGAGAACAGTGAGTGAGTCTAAAAGAAAGAGCGATGAGTCTGTGGGTGACACAGTGAGGAGAGAAAGAATGGTGGTGAAAGAGAATGAAAGAGTGAGTCAGTATGAGGTGTCCCTCACCGTTGCTCCAAACAGATCTGGGCCTTCTCCTCCCAGCGTTCTGCTATCGTCAGCAGCTCCTGCAGCTCTGCCATGGCCGTTTCCACAGAGACGCTCTGGGGCACGATGCAGCCCGCCTCCATCAGGCTCCTGAGGACCACCAGGGTCACCTCACTCCCCTCGGGACCCATGGTCCGGCGCACCTCGGCTAGCCAGCGGCTCTGCTCCTGCATCCCCTTCAGGAGCTCACACTCAGGGGCATCGACAGGTAAGCCAGCCCCCTGCTCCAACAGGGCCTGAAGCTGCTCTGGGGGAGGGGCGTCTCGCCGCCAGTCCCTGTCGCTCACTAGAGCCTGGGCCTGAGTCTGGAATTCCTCTATCGTACGCAGGACCGCCTGACAGAAAGGGGGAATTAAAAAGGAATGAGAGGAAATAGGGAAGGAAGAGAGGGCCGGACATTAACAACGTTACAGCTACAGCAGATTTACTGGTTTCTCTCTGGTGGATCAGGTCCAGCTGGAGGCTACTCACCTGTACGTCCTCCAGCTGGCTTATCACACAGGGCAGGATCTCCATCTTCTCCACTAGAGCCTTGAGTTCAGCCAGGGTCATCCTCCTGCAACACATACACAGCAATGTTTGTTATGCTGTATGCGAGTCACCGTGGAGCTAAATGCATTGGGTATGGCAGTGGGTGTTACCTGGTCAGTGTCTTGTTGAGGAGCTCAGTGCTGGTCTGCTGACAGTGCTGTGTGTCAGTGAGGGTAGTGTTGAGTCTCTGGAGCAGCTCGTTGTCAGGAAACTTCTTCTCTGCTGCCTCTGCCTTCAGCACCTCCAGATCCGTGACACCTGGAGAAACATGAACTCAAAGTCAATATGCATTTTCATTCACTCTTAACTTCTTGGTGTCAGGGGGGCCGTATTGAGTAGCTTGGATGAATAAGGTGCCCAGAGTAAACTGCATGCTACTCTGTCCCAGATGCTAATATATGCTTATTATTAGTAGTATTGGATAGAAAACACTCTGAAGTTTCTAAAACTGTTTGAATGATGTCTGTGAGTATAACATAACTCATGTGGCAGGCGAAAACCTGAGACAAATCCAACCAGGAAGCGGGAAATCTGAGGTGTGTAGTTTCATTTATGTGATAGCCTATCCAATATGCTGTGTCTATGGGGCCAGATTGCCCTTCCCAAGGCTTCCAGCAGATGTCAACAGTCTTTAGAAAGTTGTTTGAGGCTTCTATTGTGGAAGGATGTCGAATAAGAGCTGTTTCAACAAGTGGACTAGGCTGTGGCCAATCAGTTGTTTACTGCGCACGGCACGGCGCCTTCTTTTCCCTCTGTAATGAATACGCTATTGTCCGGTTGGAATATAATAGAGGATTTATTATAAAAAGACCCTAAGGATTGATTGTAAACATCGTTTGACATGTTTCTACAAACTGTAATGGAACTCTTGACTTTTCGTCTGTATTTTGCACTCGCACATTGTGCCTTTGGAATAGTGAACTAAATGCGAATGAAACGGAGGTATTTGGACATAAATATGGATGTAATCGAATAAAACAAACACTTCTTGTGGAAGTGGGAGTCCTGGGAGTGCATTCCGATGAAGATCAGCAAAGGTAAGTGAAGATTTATAATGCTATTTATGACTTTTGTTGACTCCACAACTTGGCGGATAACTGTATGGCTTGCATTTGTGGCTGAACGCTGTTCTCAGATGATTGAATATTGTGCTTTTGCCGTAAAGCTTTTTTGAAATCTGACATAGCGGTGGCATTAAGAACAAGTTTATCTTTAATTCTATGTAAAACATGTATCTTTCATCAAAGTTTATGATGAGTATTTCTGTTATTTGATGTGGCTCTGCAATTTCCCCGGATGTTTTGGAGGCATTTCTGAACACGGCGCCAATGTAAACTGAGGTTTTTGGATATAAATATGAACTTGATCGAACAAAACATACATGTATTGTGTAACATTGAGTCCTGGGAGTGTCATCTGATGAAGATCGTCAAAGGTTAGTGATTAATTTGATCTATATTTCTGCTTTTTGTGACACCTCTTTGGTTGGAAAATGGCCGAATGCTTTCTGTGACTAGTTGCTGACCTAACATAATGATATGTTCTGCTTTCGCCGAAAAGCCTTTTTGAAATCGGACACTGTGGTTGGATTAACGAGAAGTGTAACTTTAAAATGGTGTAAAATACTTATAGTTGAGGAATTTTAATTGAGATTTCTGTTATTTTGAATTTGGCACCCTGCACTTTCACTGGCTGTTGGCGAGGTGGGACGCTAGCGTCCCGAACGATCCCAGAGAGGTTAAGACATTTCTTTGGGACATTCAGTTACAGAGGTGTGGTTCAGCCACACAAGAGTATAGAGCGGTATACTTGTCAAGTGTATAGTTTGTGTCTATGTGTGTGTAGTTCTGACCTGTCTTGTTGCCCTCTTCCTGCTCCAGAGCCTCTTTCACTCTGTTGGCCCAGGAATCAAACGACTCAGCTCGCACTTTGAGCCGGTGTAACATGGCCAGCAGCTCATCCAGTGTGTACCTGTACCTTTAGGGAGAAGGAACACGGAGGAGTCAGGTGTGAGGCGCTAGCGGTAAAGAAAGGATACGTAGAGAGAGAGCGAGAGAGAGACTCAGTTGTACCTGAGGTAGAGTTTGTCTGTGGGGCAGTTACAGAGGTCCTGAGTGTGGTAGAGACAGACGAGGCGTTCAGTGCAGTTTGAACAGGCCAGGGCCGACAGGAAGCAGGTGGTCTTGCAATTATCACACTGCCTCTCATCATCAGGTAGCAGCTCAAACGCCTCCCTCTCAGCCTCTGTGATGCCCTGAGAGAACACACAAACAGGGATTTAAGAAACCACACACAGCCAAGCAACACTGCTTTACACACACACACACACACACAGTCAGTATTACACAACATACACCACTAACTCACATAAACCAAACAGTCAATATAGCGCAAGAAGCCACAACAATCAAACAACTCACACACACCACAAAGTAATTCCACTGAGTGCTCAAGTCAGTGACCAAACCACAGACAGGCCTATAGGAGACCCAGAGTAAACATCCATTCCCTTCAAATGTATTAGTCTCACCCTCTCCAGCAAGCCCTTGCGTAGCTCCCTCTCCTCCTGGACGATGCTGAACATCTCTCTGTGCGTAGCAGCGGCCAGGTTGAGATCTAGCTTCTCTGGGCAGGCGGCCATCTTACAGGTCAGCTCCTCGTGGGAGAAAACACAGTACCGTCGCAGACGACGGTAGTGCTCGATACAGGAGCGGCCTGCGGGCAGCTGACGGACGGGTGTAAATGCAAGAGGCAATTTGAAAACAACGTACGACACTCCCATTAGGATAGGTATAGAGACCTAGTTGGGAAGATTTAGAGTCAGTTTAGTTCTCAGGACACAGATGAGAGCCTTACCCAGTCTGCAGTGCAAAAGTTTACAGCTTCAGCAAAGTTGTATCCCTGATTGAAGCCGCTGTGGTAAGCTCTGGGGAAAGTGATGACAAACTCGCCAGCACATTGGTTGGTGCGCACAACCTGTCGATCAAATACCACAAGGAACTCATCAGAATGGCCATTGTCCACAAATATACCTCGCATTTATTTGTCATAATCTCAACTCCACAATATTATGAGGTGTAGTATGGGTATGATAGGTTGTGTGTGTCAGTATGTGAGTGGAGTTGAGAGGTTGGAAAAGCCGCTGCGGTACGCCACGTCACTCCATATACGCTCCATTCATTAAAATCACTTTTTAGACACCCATCTATTTTTGTAACTACCTAGACCTACCATGTGGTTTTGAAGTACTGAAAACAAACCATATGATTTTAATGAAAAGTATTTTAATAAAGAACATGAAGATGTCGAAGAAGCGCTCATGTCGTATTAAACGCTATTTAAAACAGGAACCAGATGGGAGGGCTAAGATAAAAAAACTTTTTTTGATTTAGGCTATATTATTTCAAGACCTACAAATTTAAAAATTATTGAAGCATTTACAAGTACGACACACTAGGCTGGCAGGGACCTTAAGCGCTCAGCATTTGATCAAACTTGTTTTATTAAATCATTAGTGTCTATAAATTGCACATATAGGCTGTTACTTAGAATTAATTACAATTTGAACAAAAAAAATGCTTTACTAGGCTCCATCTACAGAGCCTTGGAATTCAATTTTAAAAACACACGTTTGGCCAGTCTGTGTCTTCAGGCTCATGTGATGGTGCCTGGAGAGCAGGCCAGCAGCCTTGTGGAGCCACTGGGGATGATAAACACCCTTTTGGCCACTCTTGCCAGGCTGGGTGTAGTAGTTTTTCTGTATGTATGTAGGCCTAAAGGATTTGAAGTAAAATAACCCTATAAAAACAGAAAGCTCCTTGAAAGAGGTCATATGCCAGGCCTATTGGGCCAAAATCAATGACTGCCTGTTGTCTAGATAACAGAACAAACATTTTAAGAGATCAGATTTTTGGTTTAGAAATACTTTGCTACAATGACACACTTAGCTAACTACCCATCTCATCCCTTTCTGTTAGCCTGTGCACGTACCAAGGACACCCTCATGCTTTCGGGATACCTGTCTTTTCAGATTCCACAATGATTCTTTAGTTGTGGACATTACATCACTGCACTCCCTCTCTTGGTCCTCATCTTTGTAAGTCACCTTGATTTAGCAGCTGTGTTTTATATCAATGTCTTTATGAAAATATTTAACTCCATGACAGTAGCGACAGCAAGGGGCTAGAGCAGCACACAAGTAGACTACAAATGCATGCTGGGCCGGGCATGCCCTGAGCTTGTGAAGTGAAATTGGAGAGGGTGAGAAGGCCGATGCGCCAGCCTTTGGGAAACTCGCTCCACGCTCCAGTCAAATTGGGCACCCTCCACTCTCTGCTCACATACTCTGGTGTGTGTGTGTGTGACTTACCGGGACCCCGTGAGCCATGAGGATGTTGGGGTTCATAATAGTGACCAGCTGGTGGAGGAGGTCAGGTTGGAACTCAAACAGCTCTGGGGTCAGCTTCTTCATCACCTCCTCTAACTGCTCTGCTGCTACAGAGGGAACCCCGTACCACGTCTTAGGCTCACCCCTGGAGGAGGAGAGGGGGACAGAGAGGAGCGAGAGGTAAAGGGGTCAGCGTGGGGAGAGAGAGAGGAACAGAGAGAGAGGGGGACATGAGAACAGCGTTTCTCACTAACTATATCTATCAGTCAGTACATTGTCCTGTATAAAGCTATCGGACATAAAAGGACAATCTCAAACATCTACAGATGAACTACCTATTAATGCCCCATGTCACCTGTAGGGGTTGTAATGTTTTGTGTACTGTACAGTTAGTGTCCTCTTTACCAGTGCAGGTAGTTGATGGAGTAGCTCCAGTGGTCTTCGATGTGCCAGCAGAAAGCAGAGAAGACCATGCCCACGTAGAGCCAGGGCACCTTCATGCCAGAGATGTCTGCGTTGATGTGGCACAGCAGGGACTGCTCCAGAACTGGCATCACGTTCAGGTTCCAGCCGCTCCGGGCATAGTCCTGCAGAGGGCAGCAAGAGGGTCAGACTAAACTGTGCAGGTTTAGTTCTGGAGGAAATATATATTGTTTTATACATGTTGTACAAGGATCATATTAATGGCATATCAATGAGAGTGGAATAGACAAACACTGTATATTTAAAGAACTAATAAAAGGAGAAGACAACAGGAGTGAAATATGAAAAGGCTGATAGCTAGTTACCGCTTCCTCTTGTGAGAGGTTCTTCATGCCGTTGTTCATGGGGAATCCACTGCCAAACTCTTTAGAGTGGATGTCGGCTCCATACTCCACTGTCACGTCCTCCTCTATACTACTGACCAACCGCCAGAACTCTCTCTCCACCAGCTCTGTCGGAACCATCTACACACAGACATTTGTAACAAACACAACAACAAAAAAACTCATATGGGAGAAGAATAATGTATCGATATAATCAACTAGCATGTATTCATTAGTAAGGACTAGTTTATCTCCACATCAGAGCAAAGCATTCATTTATAGTTTGTACAGGCGCACTTACATGGACAGGCATGTTGAAGTAGTCTGCTTTGAAGGTGTCGGCCATCTCCCCAAAACTCTGCAGGGTGTATTCCCTAGTAGCCTGCTCAAAACCAAAGGCCTCCGCTGGCCTCTTACACTCCTGGAGGGAAGAAGAGAGGCAGACAAGAGGCCATTGAAGAAATGGATTGGATGGAGGAAAATCAAATAGTTACCAGACATACAGATGACTAGAATGCAAAAGTTTACGCCCAGAGTTTTTCCTGACAGGTTTACATGTCAATAGCCTGTGTTCAATAGACAGAATTCTCCTGACCAGGCATCCAGCCCCGGGTTCCATCAAACACACGTTTCCCCTACAAGCTACATCTACCAGAAAACTGCTTCAATGACTCCAGACTCCTCAGGTTAAATATACACACAGAGGCTCCAGATTAATTAGACGGTGGATGGCTGCAGCCATATAGCAGGATGTTTGTTTGAAAACAGGATGTTGTGAGTCTCAATAGCTAGTTTTCCATCCAATCGGTGACAGATGAATGTGACTATTCAAATATCTGCATAAAGAAAATATGCGTGTTTCCACCAAATCAGTGTGTGATGACGAAGTGCACACAAAATGGACTTTCTCATGTATCAAATAAAAAAATGTAAAGTTCAATGTGTTTCCATCACATTTTCTACTGATAGTTTTGTCACAGAAACTGTTGGTTAAATAGATAAGTCTACTCTGGTCTATGCACGTGCACTCTAGCCAACAGCTGGCAGATTCAGTGGGGGTATGATAGTATGACATTATTATAGATAAGAGAGAGAATATTTACATTTGTCAAACAGCAGTCAAGCATCAATCACCATGTCACCAGAATAAGACCCTCCATATTTATTGAAAGGGGCATCAAGCTCACCACTTATTTCATCTGTAGCCTAATACACTGCATGGTTTCCCGAGTCATAGTGGGAGGACCACACATGTCATCGCGTGACTCCAAGTTTACTTCGATATGATGGTTAATATATCAATATTTACTAATAAAAAAATAAAACGTTTCCACTACCATTTCTCCCATACAGGTAATTACTTTTACCGACACAAAAAGATTTCACTATGTCGATTGAACAAATTATCTCGTGGCATTTATGAAATTGTACCAAAACTTCCTGTTTCCATCACAGCTGTCATAATCATTTATTTATAGACGGTATGACTACTCTGTGGATGGAAACGTGGTTCATGACGCTCTCACCTCAGCCACACATTTTGGACAGCGCCAGTTGCCCTTGGGGGCCTCAGTGAGAGGGGGCAGCAGACAGAAGGTGTGGTAGTTGTCATCACAACCGTCACACAGCAGGAGCTTCTCATCCTCGTCGCCACGACCACACATCCGGCACACAAACGAATCCACCTTAGCAGAATACAGAACACAGATAAGTGAAACAGATTTAAAGTTCTGCATTTAAATTGCCACACTCAAATATGTTGGGAAGGAGCTGACTAACAAAATATTACATGTAAATTGTTTACCAATTAAATTACTGGCAGCATAGATGGTTTTCAACTAGCTTTATTTATTTCCCCATTTAAATTGCCACCTTATGATTCGAATAGCTATAACATCTGATTTTGGATCAGACATAACCTACAGGGCTGGATTCCCAGACAGAGAATCTCCAGTGACCATGCTTCTTAGTCCAGGATAATCCTTAATCTGTGCCTGTATAACTTGCCCATAAGCGTGAATGGAGGCTAAGGCCCTTACAAACTGAGGGTTGCCGAGGTTACGTCTCAGCCTCATGGTCATCTTGGTGCAGGGCCCGTCACCGTTTTCACCACTGTCTTGGTCCCCGCTGTCATGAGCTGCTCCACCTTCATGTTTCTCTTCCTCTTTCTTCACCTCACTCTTTATCGTGGCATCAGAGGGAGGAGGAGCCGTTGTGGTTGTGCTGCCATCTCCTCCTTTCTCTTTGACCTCCCCTGGCTGCTCCTTGACCTGGACAGCAGGAGCTGCAGCCCGGACAGTCACAGTCTGAGGCAGCTCTTCTGGAAGGAGGGGAAATCGGAGAAGTGGTCAACATGCATCCAAAATTGCACCGTATTCTATATGATAATACTTTATGACCAGAGCCCACATTTCAGACCCAACTAGGGGAGGTGAAGGACTGTAGCAGAGTTGTGTTACCTTTCTTAGGAATGCTCTTATTCCTGGGCACCAGTCCTAGCCCCATCATCTTAGGCCCTGCACCGTAAATCTGTAGTTTCTTCAGCTCTGGATTCTTCTCTATGTCCTCCTCTGTGGGATCAGGCTAGGGTGACAGATGGCAAAAAGTCAGTAGGGAGATGCGATGGGAGCAACACCAATACACTTTCAGGTATACTGAGAGGGAATGGAGAAGCAGAGGGGTCAGAAGATGGTGTGAGGATAAGGTAGAATAGTAGTACTAGAGGGTCAGCAAGGAGAGTACAACCTCTCCATACAGTACATCTTTGTGTATTGACAGTTATTAAACAAAGGTAACGATCCACCACCGTGTTATAAGAAAAAGCATCCAAACACACGTCCCAACAAAGGAAAATAATTTGGGGAACCTACATACAAGTCTCAACTCAGCTGAACTGAGTGATTAATACAATTAAAAATGCACTCAAGTCGAGGTTGTGAGGCGTCATCTGCCTCAGATCCGAAATCTGTAAAACTTTTGAAGGGGCAATGATTCAGAGCATAAAATGCACAAAGCTGCGTTTGCATTTTCCAAATATTTTACTTTCTCAAAAGGCCAAGTGGAGTGTCTAACAGGGTTCTTGTCAAACACAACCCACTGGAGTTCAACTGCACTCAGCAGAACACATGCAGTCACACAATAGCGCTGCAGAAGTGAGGGAATGGAAGCATTAAGAAAGGACGCACAGAGACTGACTAACAGTAAAGAGATAAGAGGAGAGAGAGAGATTCACACTGATTTCATAAACAAGTACAGGCAAGACAGATAATTGCTTATGCATTTGCATAAGTTGTTGCCAGGGACAAACAGTGAGTGGGTGGGTGGGTGAGTGGGATAAGGGCTAAAGACAGCGAAAGCTTGATGCTAGGCTGTTGAATGGTGATGTTTGTTAAGATTTAGAAAAGGACAACAAGGGCCCTGCCGCAAAAAAAAAAGAGAGAGAGAGAGAGAGAGAGAGAGGTTTGCTGCTAGAAAAACCAAGCCAGATAGAGACATGGGGCAAGGGTAGAGCTGGGAGAGAGCGAGGGGTTTGCTGCTCGAGAAACCGAGCCAGATAGAGTCAGGGGGGCGAGGGTAGAGCCAGGAGAGAGCGAGGACTCGCATTGTGCTCAAGAGAGACAGGCAGTACCGATGTAGAGATGTGTTGAGAGCCAGTGGAGAGAGGGTGGGGGGCAGAATCCTCTGGACCCTGCATAGGAAGACAACAACAGCAACAAAGAACTGAGACAGGAGGAGGAAGAAAAAGAAATGGCTGAGGAGAAGAAAAAAAACAGCCATTGGAAGAGTGAAAATATATATGAAGAGATGGAAATCTGGTGTGATGAAATAGAATGACTTGTGTTTGACTGTAACAGGCGTGGGTAGACC
Source organism: Oncorhynchus tshawytscha (assembly GCF_018296145.1). NCBI lineage: Eukaryota > Metazoa > Chordata > Actinopteri > Salmoniformes > Salmonidae > Oncorhynchus > Oncorhynchus tshawytscha. The sequence continues at coordinate 15,204,494 of NC_056450.1, read as the reverse complement.
ATGTATTTGCCAAATATAGCTGTGCTTGTACTGATCACATCACAAGATCTTTTTGATCGGTTTAGAACTGAGCCCTCAGAGAAAGCATAGCCTAGGTCTCTCCAACCCTGTACCTGGAGAGCTACCGTCCTGCAGGTTCATGCCAACCCTCATCTAGCACACCCGATTCTAATCAATTAGCTGGTTGATAAGCTGAACTAGGATAGTGACAACTTGGGTTGGGGCGAAAGTCCACAGGAGGGTAGCTCTCCAGGAACAGGGTTGGAGACCCCTGGCCTAGGTAATAAAACATTTCAGCTGAAAATTAAACACACACAAGGATGCATACGTGGGTTTAAAAAAAAAACATCATCAGATTCTTATGGTGGGCTATGACCAATCCGATGACATCTCAGTGTAAAGTTTAATGGGACAGTGCAAGATTTTAAGCCCTTTCTCTACTTACCCAGGGTCAGATTAAATCACAGACACCATTTTTATGGCTCTGCAGCCAGTGCTAGATGTTCTGGTAGATTTCCAGTTACAGCTGGGCAACCTATGTACCCATAAAACACTTATATTGACCAACCAAACTATTTGCATTTATTTGAAACTTTTTGTTTTTATAAATAAAAAAACTTGGCTAAAATAACCGTGTGGAATGGAATGCTACAACTAGTATGAATCACGGCATAAGATAAAGTTGTTGAAAGCCTGGGCTTTCTTTTCTAGTATTAATTTCTGGTGGAGGAGCTTCAGCACGGAACAGGTCTGTGTGTGTCTGTGTGACACACAAATGATGGGAGTTTGATCAGGACCGGGCTGTCTTAGTGAGTTAGGTTAGTCTATACAAGCCTGGACAATAGTTGCCTCGTAAAATAAATAGCAAATAATAGACAAGCCTATCAACTTTTATTCTTGAAAGCGGCAACTTTAGGACAATACCTTCTTAGGTTGGAATATTTGGAAAATAAGCTACTGTTCATTGATAATTCGTCTTGAAGCGGTTATGAAAGCTCTCTTTCACACACACGAAACGACCTTAAACGTCCTTCATACTGGAGGCAGACACACAAAAAATGGTATCCATGAGTTCATCTAACTCTGGGTAAGGAGATGTCCAAAATATCACACCATCCCTTTAAGCATCTCTTGCCATTGTTCAAATCAAATCTGGAGTAAGGCATACAAGGAAGCAAATCAAAAAGATCTCACCACACCACCACTTTAAAATGCAAAATGGTACAAACAAAATGTATTCTATGGGTGAAAGACATGGGTACCCTACAAGGAACTACAATGGGTTAGCAATGTTCAATGGCAGGGGTACCAAAATGAACAATCGGTGGTGTTGAAAGAGGGAAAGAAAGAGAGAAAGGAAGGAGATATAGGGTGACATATAGCATATAACATGGGGCAAAAGGCAGTAGCAGCAGACACCATAGCAGCAGCGTAGCGGTACACAGAGCAAGCATGCTTGGTTGCGTTCTGAGCGCATCGTCGGGTCCATCTAGGTGTTCCTTTCCAATTTGGAGAGAAAGAGCTGGAACTCAGATTCAATTCATTTGGATTAATGACTAATTTGGTATTACGTCATTTCAAATCGGATTAATTTAGGAATACAACGATATTGAATGAAAAGTAATTCCATTTTTCAATGCCAAAAGAGATGAGTATTATTACATGATTGTATGGGCGTATGACAACTTTATCTTCCTGCCTAACCAAATCAGTCACTGATAGTCTACCTAGAAGATAAAACAATCAGTGTGAAAAACCTATGAGTAAGATGTGTTAATGGCAGGTGTTACCCTAGCTGAGATCTGTGAACCGGTGCAGATCAGTAGTTTCACTAGCAGTTCTCAGAAGACAGTACATCACCACCCAATGAATAGATTTGGACCCCATTCCTGAACGAGACTGGTTAAATATGGCTACTAACAGATTATGGTTGTGGAGAGTGAATGCTTACATCTTTGAAACTATCAACATGATCATGGAAATGAGTAAAATTAACCAACTTATAGTATCTGTGAACTACACACACGACTGATACGGTTAAGAGGGAAATTATGTACGTCGGTCATTGGAGCTTGTGTGCTGTCACTCACGTCTGGCTGGAGACGATTGGCTCTGCGTCCGTAGCTGCTCGTCTTGGAGGGCTGGACAGACTGGCGTAGGGGGATGGAGTGGGGCTTGTATTCTCTATGCACCTCCTCTCCATCATATAGCTTTGGCTTAGTCTGCTACACACAGAAATCCTGGGGTTAAACCCTCTTCAACATTCATGACTATGGATGGACACCATTTATAAACAGTGCAACTGACTTAACAAATAAAGAATGTAAGTCAATGCATGTCAAATTCTGTTTGATAGATCAGAGTTGATCGATTACTTGTGTAAGCACAAAAGAGCAGGAGCAAAGTGGGTGAGTAGCGTTACCGGCAGGCTGGCACCAGTGTGGAACACCTCAAAGGGGTAGACAATCCTCTCGTAGTGTGAGCGCAGGAGGGAGCCAATGTTCTTGCCTGGAGGGTAGCCAAGCTTCTGGGCCACACGAGCCCAGCGCCTCTCCTTACTGACTATATCAAACCCTCCTTCCTCTATCACAACCTACAAAGACAAAATAATATAAGTGCGGACAACTCAGTTTTACTGGCTAAAGTACTATTGGATAGTGTTAGCAATGGTAAGAGTCTCAACAGGTCTTATTTTTTAGTTTGACAGAAATAAGACATGCAACAGGGGGTTTACTGAGAAATTTTAAATGGGTCAATCAGCTCTGGCACCTTGGACAGGCTGAAGAGATCCAGGATGCGCCTCTCGATGTTCGGGATCTTGAGAGAGGATCCCTGGATCTCCCAGAACTTGGCGATCCGGTCCAAGTAGTTTAGCTTGACTCGTGTCTCCGCCTAAGGGGGGGGGTCAGGATTGAATATTATTAGAATGGACTGAAAACTAAAATATAATCTTTGGGTCAACCAGAACATGTGACTTCTAAAACAGTTATTCCATATCAACCCATAGCAATAGAACAGGCTTGGAAGCTCTAACCCTGGCAATGTGACTAGTAAACTCATGTTAACATGAGCAATGGCTGCCTGATGATGGATTGCCATGGTAACATAGCATGATTTGTAAAAAAAAAAAAAAAAAAAAAATCGAACTGATGTAGCTCATGCAATGGAATGTATTTTGTGTAATGTCAGTTGAGTTGACTCACAGCACAGGTACACATCCTGTTTTTACTTCCTGACATGGATACACTCAAAATGGATGCCAGTCTACCCATTATCCATCATTGACTTGAATGGGGATGGCCGTTCTATTCATTCCATTTCCGAGACTCAACTATACAATGATACAATATATGAGGAGAGAGACGAACCTCCAGCTCATTAAGTCTCTGTATGCGGGGTGTGAAGCGGAAACTATCCACCTCCACAGCAAAGGGTGGCTGCCAGTCCTGTGGGGAAAGGAAAGCTTTGATCAATGTCTGTCTATGTTTGATGTAAACACTTGTCATCCTGCAATCACTCAATCCTGTGCTCAGCTTGTAAGAAAGAGAACATGTACTTGTGTTTGCTAGACACACAAAGAAACACAAATAACAGTGAGACTACACCAGATTGGTTAAGGTAAGAGGAAAACAACCATATTCAACTCCCCACAGGTTTCATGGGGTTAAATGATAGATGCATGTCACCAGTAAACACTTACAGCAGGAGGACGAATCTTGCAAATTCCAGACTTCTCTGCAATTGGACGGATCTTGGCAATGTAGCCCAGGGGATCCTGAAACTCCTCCCATGACGGCTCGAACACTGGGCACTCCGGAGGAGGCACAAAATCTTCCCCCTCCATCGCCCTGGCAACAGGTAAGGTCAAATCTGCATGTCAAGTCACTGCACAGTGCAGCTACTTACTTAGCTAAGCAGATTGGCAGTCAAAATAACTGTCACCATGAGAAGTCCAGGCACAATATAAGAGTTCTTGCTAATCAATGGTAATTACAATGAATGATACAGGCCCTATATATAGACTACCCATTGATTCTTGAAGAATACATTTATGCATGTCTTATAAGGCTGGAAAAACCATCTTACCCTATCGTAACCCCAAACCTAAGACTGTTTATGTAGTTATGTAGTTATTGGAGTCTTTGTAAACAGTGCATTCTACATAACACATTTACTATAAAAATTGTATATTTCAAATGCATTTCTTGAAAATATCCACTTTGGGTTCAAAGTTAGGCTAAGGAGAAAATAATCACAAGGGATTTTTCCTTATGGGATTACCAGTTCTTCAAAAATGCATATGTACAGTACCATAAATGTAATTGGATACATTAACAATGCTTTAGAGTATGTTTTTCATCAGATCAAACGGGCCCTAAGGGACACAACCTACAATTTTGAATGGCCACAATTTTGAATGGCCATTGCTTTCAAACATTACATGATTCTTCTACTTGTGAATAATGTCTTTGAATTAAATCATGTTCTAATAGTTGGAATGTGTCTTTGGAACATCATGGAACCTTCAATCTAGTAAAACACCAAATCCCCAAACCTGTTAACCCAATATGGGGGAGGCGTTCTTTGTAACTGTTCTCCCCTCCCCCTACCTTACAGACACAGCAAATAATGCACTTCTTACATGGTGCCATTCTTGTCTCATAAGGTCAAATTGGTTTTTGGTCATCAACAGAAAATAATACACTTAACTAACAAAGTATGTTGATACTTGGTGATATAAAAAGACTGTCTGGGATATGGTTTGTTTCCTACAATTGATTTCACAGAACCCATCTGATGGCCTCCTACATTTCCTTTCAATAGAAAATAATGATAAAGACATTTGAGGAAGCTTCCTACACAAATGCTGGACATATTCTCTAAATATAGCTAAAGCCCCTAATCTCAACATAAAACGTCACAGGATTTAAAGGCCTGATTGCATCCATCCACGCAAGACCAAATATGGGGATTCAAGTTGGGAAACAAATGAATATAGCCACTGTCAAACATCACAAAATATGGGTCATTTGTCACATAGCTAACTACATAACGGGAGGTCCTTGGTGACTGACAGGCTAAAACAATCCCAAACTGTTTGGTTTACTTTAAGTTTCACTGTAGTTAGTTGGTTAGTTGCTAACTAGGATTTATCTAGCTAGCATCTTAGCTAACTTTCCGGTTAAGAAATATGGCTAGCTAGAGTATAGCTAACGTTATTAGACTTACATGTTAGATAACGTTAGCTGGCACTTGGACAGCAACTCTGTCTGACACGTTCAACGTGATCAGAGGAAATTATGGACTCAGGTGTCACCAATAATATGATGGGCGGTGTAGGTGTCTTGAAAGCTCACGGGGTCTATTGTTCAGCACTGGGTCACGATTACTGTGGCTGAAGCTAACGTTACGGCCTCCACTTTTCAGCCCATCCCAGGCAGCACCTCCGGTCTCGGGTAGCACTGCGAATTGGCGTGGAAGTTTCACTGGAAATATTGGTTCCTTCTCTGTTTCGTACCTGTCCCAAGACAGATATTAATTGTTTTATTTTTAATCAAAACACTTCGGACAATCCCGTAGACAATTATTTCTCCTGAGACCACCCTCCTCCCTGTTGACAGTGTTGTTGTTGTTTAGCTCGGCTGGCTAACGTTACCTACGTTAGCGAGCTGTCGCTGGTTAGCTAGCTACTGTAGCTAGTAATGTTACGAGCTAACGTTAGCTAGCGAGCAAGGTCCAGATAGCTCACGTAAAGTTGCCCGTTTTCAGCGTCGCTTCCCCCATATACCCACTTCTGTTTGATTATAAGTGTAAAGATGATCCACTTTGAAGACTCGTTTGCTTGTAAACGAGTATCTCTGTGAGAATGATGTCCCCATCAAATCAATTTGTGACCAATTTCGCTATCCCCCGTTCATCCTGTCTGGGTTTAAACGCCATCTTAGTTTCATCATTGCCTAAGCGCAACCTCAAGTCTCTCAACTACTACGACAGCTGAGTTATTTGAGTGGAAGAGAGGGCAGGAATTAGTCCCTCCAGGTTCGTTCGATTTAGAGAAAGTAGTTCGGAGACGCATTTTCTCGGATCTTGACTTACTTCACGAATTATGATACCCATTCACGGAATTATTTACTAATATACGCTTGGCTAAATAAAATTAGTACATAGTTTAAAACGTGTGCCGTTGTTTAACAAATGCTGATGTGGAGGATGGCAGAAGTGCATGTATGCACGCAGGTGGTGTGGTATTAGTTAATACCTACTGGCATGGTATTAGGCACGTACACAGTTTACAGTAGCTATAAAGGCTCAGTGCTGTCCAGAATCCTTGGGCTGTCTCTACCCTAAACTTAACCCCTACCCATAACCATGTTCAGTGGAGACTCCTCATTCAGGGCAGGTGGGGGCAGAGCCCCACGTGTATAGCAAAAAAATATGTTTAATAATAAAAAATAACATACACGTTTGCAAACAATGTAATTTTTTTTTATTGAATTAATAAAGCTGCTGAAAACATGGTCTCTTTTCTGCTTTCTTGAGTACGGCAGCTCCAAAATGCATGTATTTCAGCCTAGCTCAGTGCTTTCTGTGGTGGAGGGGCAGCCATGGAAAATACAAAGGGTATGGGTTGGTAATCTTCTCTAGTTGCGTCATCATTGGCTCCGTGTTCTGTCACTCATCGGGACACTTGTCGCCGCAAAATCTACAGGGAGATCAAGAAAGTTCAGGCACACTTGGGTGCTGCCAAAGATTTACATTAGAAGTGCCCATCCATGAAGGCTCAAGGTCATAGCCACAGATAAAATAACATCAAATCGCGTTATATCTACCATAGCTTTGATTAGATTTTTTATATTTCTCCTTTATTTAACCAGGTAGGCTAGTTGAGAACAAGTTGTCATTTGCAACTGGCCAAGATAAAGCATAGCAATTCGACACATACAACAACACAGAGTTACACATGGAGTAAACAAAACATAGTCAAGTAGAGATACTGGGGTGCAAAGGAGCAAGATAAATAAATAAATATGGTATAGGGATGAGGTAGATAGATGGGCTATGTACAGGTGCAGTGATCTGTGAGCTGCTCTGACAGCTGGTGCTTAAAGCTAGTGAGGGAGATATGAGTCTCCAGCTTCAGAGATTTTTGCAGTTCGTTCCAGTCATTGGCAGCAGAGAACTGAAAGGAAAGACGACCAAAAGAGGAATTGGCTTTGGGGGTGACCAGTGAGATATACCTGCTGGAGTGCGTGCTACGAGTGGGTGCTGCTATGGTGACCAGTGAGCTGAGATAAGGCCGGGCTTTACCTAGCAGCGACTTGTAGATAACCTGTAGCCAGTGGGTTTGGCGACACGTATGAAGCGAGGGCCAACCAACTAGCTTCCATCACGTGGACTGGGATATGTTTCGTATTGCGTCAGATAACAATATTGACGAATACGCTGATTCGGTGTGCGAGTTCATTAGAACGTGCGTTGAAGATGTCGTTCCCATAGCAACGATTAAAACATTCCCTAACCAGAAACCGTGGATTGATGGCAGCATTCGCGTGAAACTGAAAGCGTGAACCACTGCTTTTAATCAGGGCAAGGTGACTGGTAACATGACCGAATACAAACAGTGCAGCTATTCCCTCCGCAAGGCTATCAAACAAGCTAAGTGTCAGTACAGAGACAAAGTAGAATCTCAATTCAACGGCTCAGACACAAGAGGCATGTGGCAGGGTCTACAGTCAATCACAGACTACAAGAAGAAATCCAGCCCAGTCACGGACCAGGATGTCTTGCTCCCAGGCAGACTAAATAACTTTTTTGCCCGCTTTGAGGACAATACAGTGCCACTGACACTGCCTGCAACGAAAACATGCGGACTCTCCTTCACTGCAGCCGAGGTGAGTAAGACATTTAAACGTGTTAACCCTCGCAAGGCTGCAGGCCCAGACGGCATCCCCAGACGCGCCCTCAGAGCATGCACAGACCAGCTGGCCGGTGTGTTTACGGACATATTCAATCAATCCCTATACCAGTCTGCTGTTCCCACATGTTTCAAGAGGGCCACCATTGTTCCTGTTCCCAAGAAAGCTAAGGTAACTGAGCTAAACGACTACCGCCCCGTAGCACTCACTTCCGTCATCATGAAGTGCTTTGAGAGACTAGTCAAGGACCATATCACCTCCACCCTACCTGACACCCTAGACCCACTCCAATTTGCTTACCGCCCAAATAGGTCCACAGACGATGCAATCTCAACCACACTGCACACTGCCCTAACCCATCTGGACAAGAGGAATACCTATGTGAGAATGCTGTTCATCGACTACAGCTCGGCATTCAACACCATAGTACCCTCCAAGCTCGTCATCAAGCTCGAGACCCTGGGTCTCGACCCCGCCCTGTGCAACTGGGTACTGGACTTCCTGACGGGCCGCCCCCAGGTGGTGAGGGTAGGCAACAACATCTCCACCCCGCTGATCCTCAACACTGGGCACCCACAAGGGTGCGTTCTGAGCCCTCTCCTGTACTCCCTGTTCACCCACGACTGCGTGGCCACGCACGCCTCCAACTCAATCATCAAGTTTGCGGACGACACAACAGTGGTAGGCTTGATTACCAACAACGACGAGACGGCCTACAGGGAGGAGGTGAGGGCCCTCGGAGTGTGGTGTCAGGAAAATAACCTCACACTCAACGTCAACAAAACTAAGGAGATGATTGTGGACTTCAGGAAACAGCAGAGGGAACACCCCCCTATCCACATCGATAGAACAGTAGTGGAGAGGGTAGCAAGTTTTAAGTTCCTCGGCATACACATCACAGACAAACTGAATTGGTCCACTCACACAGACGGCATTGTGAAGAAGGCGCAGCAGCGCCTCTTCAACCTCAGGAGGCTGAAGAAATTTGGCTTGTCACCAAAAGCACTCACAAACTTCTACAGATGTACAATCGAGAGCATCCTGGCGGGCTGTATCACCGCCTGGTACGGCAACTGCTCCGCCCACAACCGTAAGGCTCTCCAGAGGGTAGTGAGGTCTGCACAACGCATCACCGGGGGCAAACTACCTGCCCTCCAGGACACCTACACCACCCGATGTTACAGGAAGGCCATAAAGATCATCAAGGACATCAACCACCCGAGCCACTGCCTGTTCACCCCGCTATCACCCAGAAGGCGAGGTCAGTACAGGTGCATCAAAGCTGGGACCGAGAGACTGAAAAACAGCTTCTATCTCAAGGCCATCAGACTGTTAAACAGCCACCACTAACATTGAGTGGCTGCTGCCAACACACTGACACTGACACTGACTCAACTCCAGCCACTTTAATAATGGGAATTGATGGGAAATGATGTAAATATATCACTAGCCACTTTAAACAATGCTACCTTATATAATGTTACTTACCCTACATTATTCATCTCATATGCATACGTATATACTGTACTCTATATCATCGACTGCATCCTTATGTAATACATGTATCACTAGCCACTTTAACTATGCCACTTTGTTTACATACTCATCTCATATGTATATACTGTACTCGATACCATCTACTGTATCTTGCCTATGCTGCTCTGTACCATCACTCATTCATATATCCTTATGTACATATTCTTTATCCCCTTACACTGTGTATAAGACAATAGTTTTGGAATTGTTAGTTAGATTACTTGTTGGTTATTACTGCATTGTCGGAACTAGAAGCACAAGCATTTCGCTACACTCGCATTAACATCTGCTAACCAAGTGTATGTGACAAATAACATTTGATTCGATTTGATTTGATTTAGAGTGTACAGGTCGCAATGGTGGGTAGTGTATGGGGGTTTGGTGACAAAATGGATGGCTCTGTGATAGACTGCATCCAGTTTTTTGAGTAGAGTGTTGGAGGCTATTTTATAGATGACATCACCGAAGTCGAGGATCAGTAGGATGGTCAGTTTTACAAGGGTATGTTTGGCAGCATGAGTGAAGGATGCTTTGTTGCGATATAGGAAGCCGATTCTAGATTTAATTTTGGATTGGAGATGCATAATGTGAGTCTGGAACGAGAGTTTACAGTCTAACCAGACACCCAGGTATTTGTAGTTGTCCACGTATTCTAAGTCAGAGCCATCCAGAGTAGTGATGCTGGACAGGCGAGCAGGTGCGGGCAGTGATCGGTTGAATAGCATGCATTTAGTTTTCCCTGCGTTTAAGAGCAGTTGGTGGCCACGGAAGGAGAATGGTATCGCATTGAAGCTCGAATGATCATGTCAACATCATACTTTCAAAATCTTAGCTAGCAAGCTAGACAAGCAGTCATCATCATGAATCAATCTACTGGCAAATCCTTTTCAAACCTTGTCATATGAAGAGAAATTATAGATAAAACGTATCAGTGCTCATCGGCCATTGGACATAAACATTACACAACAAGTTGGAAATCTTAAATTCAACATTGAGTGGTTTGGAAGGAATCAGTGTCTAACTGCAAGCATCGCAAAGCAATCACTTTTTGCTTCCCTTGCCCGCTATTTGGTGGAGAGGGTGCGTGTTCCAAGTCTGGGTTTAAGAGTCTCTTTTCCAAGCTTCAAAGGATAAACATAAACACGCAACACCATGGGCCAGAAAAACTTGAATACATTGGCCATGCTCTCAATCCTGCATGATTTCTGCCACGTTCAAAACAACTGGAAACTCGGAACTGGGAAATCTAAGACTTGAAGGAGTTCAAGACACCTGGGAACTCTTGAGTGGTCATCCAACTGGGAATTCCAAGTCGGGAACTCGGGCCTCTAAAGAAGGCCAGAAGATCACTGACGTCATGATTTCACCTTGTTTTTTTCCCCAGAGTTCCCAGTTGTCTTGAAAGCCCCATAAATCCAAAGAATGCCAGACTTTAATGACAACGTTTCATGACAAACATGTCTTATATGCTGCTGCATAAATTATGTAATATGCCAGGGAGATATGTATACTGTAGCTAAGAAAGTAATACTAAGTGTATGTTGTGTAGTAAGCTGTTAGTAGCCCATGTGCCTCACCCTAATAATTTGGTCCCTTTCCCCCTGAACAGCCTACTGTTCTGACTTGGTGGTGCACATGTAGCCTATAACCTGTTTTAGAGAAATGTCATCATTGAATATTGTAAGAGCTTTCATTGTCTCTTTATATGCCCCCTTTATTTATCATACAGTTATAACTTGGTGTACACGGAGAATACTGTAAGAATGGCCTGTGTTCTGAATTCTGTCGCTGTACACTTCAAAAGTGCTGAACAAATAGTTATATTGACTACGTCCGTCCTAGCTCACTCATCGATGTCTTGATCAAAATTACGGATTGCATCTTATCTACTCACCGTTCCCTTATACCATAGTTTGTATATCTCAGCTGTCAGTAGAAACCACATTTGTTTAAGAAAGTCAGCCATATCAGCTATGTTTTTTAAAAGGCAGTAAATGAGGCTGAATGAACAGTTTCGTTGCCAGACAAGGCTCCGCTGATAGCCAGGTGTAGCGGTGGTAAGGATTTACTCCATGGTGCTGAAAAGAAAGCTCTGCTGTTGGGACAGCTTTATGTAGGCCCTAACAGTTTCTGGGCACTGGTTTTCACCATTATAGTGCAATTAATGTATTGTTTAGTGTTCTGTAGTGAGTTTTCCCCACCAAGATGTACATGCTAAAATCGCCACCGACCATTTTACATTAAACTTCAACGGGGTAGGGAAGTCACAAGGATCCCAGATAGCAGGACCGGTATAAAAAGTACAGCGAAACTCTTACTTGCAAGCACCGTCAACAGTGCAGTACAATATCAACTGGATGGTAATTTTCAATGGAGAAAAATTGTGTGACTTAATATAGCTATTTCAAATCATTTGTGTGGTAGTTGAAGAAGTAAAAAGTGTTTCAAAGATGTATTCCAGAGGTTTTATATACTTTTTATCCAGTAGTTTTGAAAGTAGAACTCACGAGCCAAAATTGTGTACAACGTCATTCGTTTTGTATGATATGTTACCTCCTGCCATATATATATATATATATTTTTTAACCTTTATTTTACTAGGCAAGTCAGTTAAGAACAAATTCTTATTTTCAATGACGGCCTAGGAACAGTGGGTTAACTGCCTGTTCAAGGGCGGAACGACAGATTTTGTACCTTGTCAGCTCGGGGATTTGAACTTGCAACCTTTCGGTTACTAGTCCAATGCTCTAACCACTAGGCTACCCTATCTTCTTTTTGTGCAATTCATATGATATATAGCGAATTCCAATTCATACAATCTGTTACAAATTTGTAAAGGAGTGACTGTTTTATAAATAGCTGATAGTAGCCTTCAGTGGGAGACTAGGTAGTAGTAGTAGGCTTATACAGTCGAATCTAACAAGTGAACAGTTGATCTTTTACATTGAAGTAGGCCTTAGTAAGATACTGTCAGTACCATAATTGCATTTTTTTTTCATAGCCTGCCTATGTTTCAGAATATTTAGGTTGGGGAAAATGTCAATGCAAAACATTGTTGAATTCTAACGTTCTGCGGACAGGTGCACAACCATTTGTATTGTTTTCTCTTCCAGAAACTGACAGTCATTTTCCAGATACAGCATACATTACTGCTAAAGATTAAAATATCCTGCTAACAGAGTAAATAGACCGCTAGTTTATGTAAAATATTTGACAATATGGGTAAGCTAGAGTACTGCTGTGCAATAGGAGCGTGACATCGTTTCCTATTATCAGACCTCAGGACAAGACCCAGATGCAGACAGTTTGAAGTAACAAAAGTGTATTACAACAACAGTGGCAAGCAAACAACAGGTCAGGGTAGGCAGAGGTCAGTAATCCAGAGCAGAGTCCGAAAGATACAGAATGGCAGGCAGTCTCAGGGTCAGGGCAGGCAGGGGTCAGTAGTCCAGGGCAGTGTCACAAGGTACAGAACGGCAGGCAGGCTCAGGGTCAGGGCAGGCAGGGGTCAGTAATCCAGGGCAGTGTCACAAGGTACAGAATGGCAGGCAGGCTCAGGGTCATTGCAGGCAGAATGGTCAAAACCGGGAAAACTAGAAAACAGGGATGAGAGAGAAAAACAGGAGTACAGAAAAAGCGCTGGTAGGCTTGTCGAGACAAGACGAAGTGGCAACAGACAAACAGAAAACATAGGTATAAATGCACAGGGGGGCCTCCCGAGTGTCGCAGTAGTCTAAGGCACTGCATTGCAGTGGTAGCTGTGCCACTAGAGGTCCTGGTTCGACTCCAGGCTCTGTCACAGCTGACTGCAACCGAGAGACCCATGGGGGGGTGGACAATTGGCCCAGTGTCGTCTGGGTTAGGGGAGAGTTTGGCTGGCAGGGATGTTCTTGCCCATCGCGCACTAGCGACTCCTGTGGCAGGCCGGGTACGCTGACATGGTTGCCAGGTGTACGGTGTTTCCTCCAACACAATGGTGCGGCTGGCTTCTGGGTTAAGCGAGCAGCGCGTGTCAAGAAGCTGTGCGGCTTGGCTTGGCTTGGCTTGGCTTGGCTTGGCTTGGCTTGGGCTTGGCTTGGCTTGGCTTGGCTTGGCTTGGCTTGGCTTGGCTTGGCTTGGCTTCGCTTGGCTTGGCTTGGCCGCTTGGCTTCGCTTGGCTTCGCTTGGCTTGGCTTGGCTGTGTTGTGTTTTGTTGTGTTGTGTTGTGTTGTGTTGTGGAGGACGCACGGCTCTCAACCTTCACCTCTCCCAAGTCTGCACGGGAGTTGCAGCAATGGGACAAGACTGTAACTACCAATTGGATACCACGAAAAAGGGGTATAAATACACAGGGGATAATTGGTTACACATGGAGGGTGTAACCAATTAAGCACAAGACAGGTGAAACAAAGACAGGTGAAACACAAGACAGGTGAAACAAGCACAAGACAGGTGAAACAGGTCAGGGTGTGACACCTATTTAATCTCAGAACCTATACCAAGGCAGGACATAGAAACACAACAATCTAATGATAAACTAACAATTTGTCTTTTGCATGCCTGGCCTAATTCCAATAGCTATACTGCAAATAAATGGTGTTATTTTCTGAAAAGGTGCATGGAGGAGCCTAAGTAGCCCCAGGACTTCTAGTAGAGGTACATTAAAGTAGTAATAGTTCATGTTTAAGACAGGTAGGCCATGGCCAGGTTAGCTACAGGAAGTGGGGTCACTATTGTAGTTTGATTAGTGAGTGTGAGGGTTGTTTATAGCAGGCTATTTTATGGGTTGGGGTGAGATGTGTGGCACAATCAGTCTTAAATAAAAGTTAAATGGGCTCTCCTAGTGATATCATTTGATTGATCAGATTGGAAAAACAGAGAAGCAGACCAAGATTTCATAAGCTTATAGTTTTTATGTGAGTTTTTGGGAAAGTGGACAATATTGTATTTGTTTGTAAAAGTTGAGAGAAAGTAGTTGATGCAGTTACCAAAACAGCTGTATTGTTGAATTGGTAGAAGATGTTTAACATTCTGATTTCAGATTTAAATAGCAGAGAATAAACCCATATTTCACACGTTCTGTGTTTTTACGGCAGATTTTTAATGGAATATCTACATAGGAGTACATAGGCCCATTATCAGCAACCATCACTCCTGTGTTCCAACGGCATGTTGTGTTAGCTAATCCAAGTTTGTAATTTTAAAGGCTAATTGATCATTAGAAAACCCTTTTGCAATTATGTTAGCACAGCTGAAAACTGTTGTGCTGATTAAAGAAGTAATAAAACTGGCCTTCTTTAGACTAGTTGAGTATCTGGAGCATCAGCATTTGCTGGTTCGATTACAGGCTCAAAATGGCCAGAAATAAAGAACTTTCTTCTGACACTCATCCGTCTATTCTTGTTATGAGAAATGAAGGCTATTCCATGCGAGAAATTGCCAAGAAACGGAAAATCTCGTACAACGCTGTGTACTACTTCCTTCACAGAACAGCGCAAACTGACTCTAACCAGAATAGATAGAGGAGTGGGAGGCCCCGGTGCAAAACTGAGCAAGAGGACAAAGTACATTAGTGTCTAGTTTGAGAAACAGACTCCTCACAAGTCCTCAACTGGCAGAATCATTAAATAGTACCTGCAAAACACCAGTCTCAACGTCAACAGTGAAGAGGCGACTCCGGGATGCTGGCCTTCTAGGCAGAGTTCCTCTGTTCCTCTGTTCCTCTGTCTACTGTGTTCTTTTGCCCATCTTAATCTTTTATTGGCCAGTCTGAGATATGGCTTTTTCTTTGCAACTCTGTCTAGAAGGCCAGCATCCTGGAGTTGTTTTGCGGGTACTGTATAATGAAGCTGCCAGTTTATCCGGTGAAATTGCAGAGCGCGAAATTCAAAATACAAAAATCGTAATATTAAACATGAATGAAAATACAAGTGTCTTACATCGTTTAAAAGCTTAACTTCTTGTTAATCCAACCGCTTCGTCAGATTTCAAAAAGGCTTTACGGTGAAAGAATACCATGTGATTATCTGAGGACAGCGCCCCGCATACACCAGCATTAAGAACATTTTCCAAACCAGCAGAGGCATCACAAAAATCAGTAATAGCGGTAAAATAAATATTTTACATTGAAGATCTTCCTCTGTTTGCAATCCCAAGGGTCCCAGCTCCACAACAAATGGTTGTTTTGTTCAATAAAGTCCTTTATTGAAACAAGTCAAACAACATTTGTACTCAATCCTCAGGTACCCTAATATGTAAATAAAATGATACAATTTAAGACGGAATGTAGTATGTTCAATACCTGAGATAAATAACGAAGTGTGTGCCCTCATCCACGCGCGCCACAAGACTACAGTCCAAATAAGAGCCATCTTGAAAAACTACAACTAGTAACTCATTTTTCAAAAAACAAGCCTGAAACTCTTTCTAAAGACTGTTTACATCTAGTGGAAGCCATAGGAACTGCAATCTGGGAGGAATTCCTTTGAATATCCCATAGACAAGCATTTGAATGGACTGTGACTTCAAAATAAAAAAATTCTGAATGGATTCTCTTCGGGTTTTCGCCTGCCATATCAGTTCTGTTATACTCACAGACATTATTTGAACAGTTTTAGAAACTCCAGAGTGTTTTCTATCCAATGAACAATGTTGGCAGCAAACCCAACACCAGCAGTGGTCGGTCACAAAAGACAAAGCCTCATGCTGGATTATTTTTAGTACATTGCTAGAACTGACAAAAACAAATGTATTGTCGTGTCAGAAGATGGCAGCGTGTGGAACAGAGATAAAAGGGAAAAACCCTGCCAACCTCAAAGTTCATCTGAACAGCACCCACAAAGAAATTCAGGATAAAGACAAGGTGAGAGAGCTATTATTTTATTTTTGGAATTAGGCCAGGATTTAACTCCTGGTATCATATGAACACACATAAGATGTGAAACATTTGTAGAATTGTAGGAAATTAGCTTT
Organism: Oncorhynchus tshawytscha; assembly: GCF_018296145.1. Taxonomy (NCBI): domain Eukaryota; kingdom Metazoa; phylum Chordata; class Actinopteri; order Salmoniformes; family Salmonidae; genus Oncorhynchus; species Oncorhynchus tshawytscha. The sequence goes on along the minus strand of NC_056450.1, from coordinate 15,188,091 downwards.
AAACCTGCAAATTTGTGAACAGTTCCAACAGTTTGGGGTCACATGGGTTGCAAGGTGGGGGTTTGTTATTACGCTGATAAATGACAATATTGTTCCGGACCTTTGCCACCTAGGAAATGTGTGTGCCCGGACCGTCTCAAATAGTACTTGAGTATACCCCTGCTTTAGGCCCACAACACATAAATGGCTCCTAGCCTCCCATGCATAATACTACTTTCTGTCTCTAACACTAACATTGAAACTAAATCATGTAAAAACAAAATATTAATGTTTTTATCAAACTGAACTCAAACTATTAAACTGAATAAAAACTATCAAATCTAGTCTGAAAACTAACTGAAACTGAACTGAACCCCCCACCCCCGCCAAATTTTCAATTTCTGAAAGTTCTATGGCAGTTAAGCTTAATGAAAGTAGTTGATGCGGTTCCTAAAACAGCTTGTACCTCTTGATTGGTAGAAGATAATTCTGTTCTGATTTCAGGTTTGAATAGCAGGAAGTAGACCAATATGTCATACCCTCTACATGTTGTTCTAAAGTGCTGGGAAAGTGCTACACAGTAAGCTATAAATAAAGAAAATGTGTTGCCGTCCATCACATTTGCAGACATTTATTCTGTCATGAAGACACCAATAAAAGACGGAAGATTGTTTCACTGCAAGGACACTTTTTAATATATCAGAAGCAATAAATATTCACATCTCAATTCTCTACTCTTCCAGTTAATACTTACTACATACACAAATTAAATTCTTAAGATCATGTTTAAAATAATATCAATTTGTTCTCTGACATACAAACACTTAATTACTGCAATTTATTCTCTCACCCTCAGTCTAAAATAAAAAATAATTCAATATTCAAACCAAAGTCCCCTACTCATCTTTCTCTCTCACACACGCACGCACACACACACACACACCTCAATATAATATGTACATTCAGATTTATACAGTACAATCCATTCAATAAGTGCAGATATATTCATGCAAGAGGGGTCACAAAGGGACAATACAGAGGGAATTATGCAGGAAAAAGCCAACAAAAAAACTTCAACCTCAACCACCCCTAAAACCTTACATTTTTCCCTGACTACCCATATTCTTGTTCTGGCTTTTAACATTAATCTGTCTCTTCTTTGTCCACAAGTATTGTCTAGCATGTATAACTACAATTCACCATCCTAAATCTAAATGATTCCCTTTATCCTGAAACACGAATCCCTTGTTCAATCTACCATTGTTCAAACACAGTGCAATAGAAGGACAGAGAGAGGAAGTAAGAAAGGTGGTCAACAGAGACGAGAAGATTAACAAACCTGTTTGATCTAATGACAAGCCCATTCAATAAGGGTGCTGGGGTGTAGGCTATTAGAGTTCTCTGAGGACTGGCAAGGGGGTATGTGAGGAGGGTGTTTAAAATAATGCCATTTTTGACTTTAAGACACCACGTGTGCAAAACCACAAAACTATATTACAAAGCGTGCTTGTTCAAAGACATAGACCATCCAAACACACGCCATGTGAGAAACTCTCTCAACAAGACCAGATGCTTCTGAGTGAGTCCCATGATAACAGTGAGGATAACAGGGAGGATAACAGGGAGGACTGCAGGGTCACCAATGAAATGAGGATCATTGTCCATGAGCAGGTAAAAGGTCAAAGCCCTTATAAGGGGATCTTTCAGAGGGGTCTGAGGTGGGAAAGCATATTTATTCATATGCATTTTGACTCCAATTAACCATTTTGTTTTGGACATTGTGCAACTACTAGTTCACACAATCACCAGTCTCCTATAGGGTACACAACTCTCTAAGAACAAAAATTGTCCTAAATATGAACTAATATTTTTAACATTCAATAATAATAACTGAAAATAGAAGTTATCAATGGCAACCATCATAGAGAACAAAAATAAATCACACTTTATAACACCCTCATTACATACAAGTATGAGGGAATGAATAAGTGTATATATCCTCTGTATAATCTTTTTTTTTTCAATCAATCAAACATCTGTAATATCTAATTAATCACTGGATCAAAACAGTTATGTTAGTAGACAATATTCATCATACTCAGCAATTACATATGTAACATTTATACAACAGCAAAAAAGCTTAAAAACATTCAAAAATATTATTGGTAGCATCATTAATCCACACACCCTATAGGGAATGCATGTAAATCCTATGAAACCAGCTGACTTCTCTTTACATGTAAAAGACCATAGAGCCTAAGACTGCCATTGAACCGTGAGTCATAAAAGCTGAAGACAAAGCAAATGTCTCTGAGGTCTACTTTAAAAAAGGATACCTTTCAGTGATGAAGACCTGCCGTGGTAATTGACAAACTTATTATGAAGCTGAATAAATTTAATTTAATAAATTTAAAATTATTGCAAAATCGAGGGGATTCATTTTGCAACTATCCTCCATGGCTGTTTACAACGCACAACCCTGCTGGAATGTGTTTAGTGGTGAAGTCTTTTCCCATATCCAGGTGGGTGGAGATGGTCTTTCTGTTGGTCAGCAATGTCCTTATCTCAACAACACCAGAACCAAATCTCGCGTGTTTTCATCGTCAGATTTGCCACCATTCATAACGTTGCACGATTACATGTTGGTACTTTATGTTTAAAACACTCTCAAGCTCATGTCTTGGCAAAGTCCAGAGTTTCAAATTATACTTCAGACAGTGAAACACTGGGTACAGGTCCTCTACTGTACATTTACATTTACAACCAGCATCAGTTCTATGGCTAGAGAAATTGTTGATTTTGTGTGTGTGTGTTTTAATGGTTTTTCCTGCCTGCCGCCAACTTCAACATCATTGCGCCTACCTGTGACTCTCCCTTATGAGTTTGTGTGCTGAGAGCTGATAGAGTTCACCTGAGAAACTACATTTATGTGGGCATTGCTTTATGTGTGTTTATTCTTCCTGTGTGTCTTGTATGTGTTCAGCTATATGCATGTAATTTAGCTCCAACTCTCTTTCCTTTGCTCTCTCGGTCTACATGTGTGGGAAGCGGAGGTGAAAGTAGCAGAGACGAAATAAGTTGCGTTTCTTCTTGTCACTGGTGCTGTTGTTACTGCTGCTGCTGTCCTGCTCACCTCTACAAGCCCTGGCTCTATCCCTGTCCCTAGCTCCGCCCCCTTCCTCCATTCTGCCCTCTGACCTCTGCCTTCTGTGGCCCCACGTTCTGCTGCTCACACCACCGTGCTGATCCGGTTGATAGGTTTGGATTTGGAGCTGCCGCCTGTGCCAGTCGCCCCAGGTCCCGTCACCTGGGGCCCCTGCTGATGCTGACCGGGGTGCTGGGGGGTGAGGGCAAAGAGGCATAAGGGGGATAAGGGGGTAGAAGGGGGGGTAAAGGGGAGTGGGGAGGGGGAGGGGGATAGAAGAGAGAGGAGGGTACAGGGGCTGATACTGGGCGGCGGGCGCAGCGTGATGGGTGTTGACGGAAGCGGACGGCTGCTGATGCTGATGTTGGTGGGGCAGCGTGCCAAAGATGAAGCGAGATTGATGTGGGTGGGGGCGGGGTGCGGCGCGGCACTGAGGGGGTGCCCGGGATGGGTGTGGGAGTGTGCGTGGGGGTGCGGGTGGGAGTGAGACAAAGTCAGAGGAGGTTTGCCTGGCATGGCGCCTGCCCTGATAGAGTGTGTGGGCTGTGTGTGGTACATGGTGAACTGGGGGTTCTGAGAATGTTGGGAGTGAGGAGAAAGGGGGGGAGGACAGCCCACCGCCATGTTGCTGTAGCGACCCTGCATGCCATGCTGGGAAAGCTGGGAGAGATGGGCCAGCTGCTGGAGCTGGGTGTGAGGGGGGCCAATAGGAGGGCGACAGGGGAACGGCCCTCTCTGAAGGATATGAGGGGGCACGCCCCCGCCTGGCAAGGGAGGAGGGCCAGCTTGGACGTGGTAGCGATGGTGATGGTAGTAGGGAGGAGGGGGCTGCACAGCGGCCGTGTGGCAGTACTGAGCATGCAGGGCCTGGATCTTGGAAGGGCCCCCCTCCGACTGGCACAGAGATGATGGGGAGTGAGGAGGGGGCCCTCCCGTAGTGGGTGGGGGGACAGGGGCGGGGTAGGGTGGCCCCGGTGGTATAAGGGGACTTGGCGGCTTGACGCGTTTGCTGCCGAATAGAGAGCCCAGGAAGGAGCCCGTATTGCCCCCCCCAGGGCCGCTCCCCACCCCCGCTCTCTCTACACTGCTGGGAACCCCCCCAACTCCCGTCCCAGCAGCGGTGTGTTGTTGCCCCGGCCCACCCCCCACCCCCGTTCCGGGGCTCAGGATGGGGCGATGCAGCCGGTAGTCTTCTGTAGGGTAGCAGCCTGGGACCACGCCCGGAACCGGGTAACGCTGGTGCGGCTGGGGGCTGCTAATGATGGAACCCTGAGGAAGACAAAGAGGAAGAGGAAGGAGAGTTGAGAAGGAGTTCTGGAAAGGAAGTAATTCATGCATATGACATCCTATCAGAATGCCTTGGAGAAATCACCGAAACACTGCAATGACAAACACCACAACACCTGCAAAACAACAACAAACCAATGAAATGTTTTTTTTTGACAATGCAAGAATGGAGAAGAACAAGAGTTGAGAACAAGAACATGCACAGGCTGTTGTGAGAGCACAGAAGTATGAAAAGCTCATTCCAGAACACACGCATGCACATGTCAGTCACACATGTCAGTCACACACATAAAACACACAGAGCATGCTGAGGAAGGGGTCAAGGATGAGGACGAGGGGAAAGACTAGGCGTTTATGGCTCTATTAAAGGGATGGCTATGTTTAAGGTATACGTATTAAAGGGGCAGGTACACCATTCAGTTTGTCCATTCAGACTTACTTCCATGGTACTGTCGAGGGAGCCAACACTGTTTCTGCGATCACGTTTCCCTGCACCCAGCCAGGAAGAGGCAGGTTACGAAAGAGAGGAAATAGAGTAACAGAATGTTGCAGAGTGGGGTTGCGGAGAGGTGAGAGATATGACTTGCAGAAGCTAGTGTTCTTTCATGTGCCAGAGATAATAGAACAAGATGAGACCAGAAGAAGCAAAGGAAGAATCTCAAGCAGCCCCATGGACAAGGTACCCTCTACTCTCAGTGTCCAGACATTAGTGTCTGAAGAATTTCTATGAATCCTTATAAAGATCACAGTCAGTCAGTAAAAAGAGCATATAGAATATCTCTATTAAAACGTCAGGATTACAGAGTATTTTATTAGCATAAGACACAATTTCCAGGAAGTGGTTTGTATGTACTTTCTATATATACACTACTGTTCAAAAGTTTAGTGTCACTTAGAAATGTCCTTGTTTTTGAAAGAAAATGTAATTTTTTTGTCCATTAAAAATAACATCAAATTGATCAGAAATACAGTGTAGACATTGTTAATGTTGCAAATGACTATTGTAGCTGGAAACGGCAGATTTCACATAGGTGTACAGAGGCCCATTATCAGCATCCATCACTCCTGTGTTCCAATGTCATGTTGTGTTTGCTAATCCATGTTTGTCATTTTTAAAGGCTAATTGATCATTAGAAAACCCTTTTGCAATTATGTAAGCACAGCTGAAACTGTTGTTCTGATTAAAGAAGCAATAAAACTGGCCTTCTTTAGACTAGTTGAGTATCTGGAGTATCAGCACTTGTGGGTTCGATTACAGGCTCAAAATGGCCAGAAACAAAGACCTTCCTTTCCTTTTCTTTACAGAGCTGCAAAGAAAAAGCCATATCTCAGACTGGCCAATAAAAATAAAAGATTAAGATGGGCAAAAGAACACAGACACTTCACTGTTGATGTTGAGACTGGTGTTTTGCGGGTACTATTTAATGAAGCTGCCAGTTGAGGACTTGTGAGGCGTCTGTTTCTCAAACTACACACTCTAATGTACTTGTCCTCTTGCTCAGTTGTGCACTGGGGCATCCCACTCCTCTTTCTATTCTGGTTAGAGCCAGTTTGTGCTATTCTGTGAAGGGAGTAGTACATAGCATTGTACGAGATCTTCAGTTTCTTGGCAATTTCTCGCATGGAATAGCCTTAATTTCTCAGAACAAGAATAGACTGACGAGTTTCAGAAGAAAGTTCTTTGTTTCTGGCCATTTTGAGCCTGTAATCGAACCAACAAATGCTGATGCTCCAGTTTTATTGCTTCCTTAATAATCATAACAACAGTTTTCAGCTGTGCTAACATAATTGCAAAAGGGTTTTCTAATGATCAATTAGCCTTTTAAAATGATGAACTTGGATTAGCTAACACAACGTGCCATTGGAACACAGGAGGGATGGTTGCTGATAATGGGCCTCTGTAGATATTCCATAAAAAACAACATCTACACTGTATTTCTGATACATTTTATGTTATTTTAATGGACTTTTTTTTTTGCTTTTCTTTCAAAAACAAGGACGTTTCTAAGTGACCCCCAAAATGTTGAACGGTAGTGTATGTGTGTGTGTTTTCTTGTGTGTCTGTTTGTGTGTGTATGTTTTACCTCCATCTGATAGGTCTCGGAGAGATGAGCTGAGCGCAGAGCGTTTGAGTCCCTCTCCCGCAGAGTAGTTGTCATCTAGACTGGGCCTTCCCATTGTGCCGTTCGCCACCTCACCCTTCACACCCACTCCACCTCCGACCAAGCCGGTCAGCAGGCCAGTCCGCATCACGCCTTTCTGCTTCTCCAACTCGGCTACGGAGAGAAAGAGAGATTGAGAGGAAGACCGAGAGAAGATTGACAATAGAAATAGTTCATACACATCACTACCTTTCTTCCTGTATTTCACTTACAGGTGGATAGGGTAAGATGCAGGAAAGCAATAGTTACTCTACTACACCTTCGAGCCACACACAGCAGTAGTTCCCCATAATGACCAACAGGGGGAGGTGTACTCACACTCCACTCTGTACTTCTCCATCTCCTGCACCTCAGCGATACTCTCTTTAAGGTCACTGACAAAGCGGGTGCGGTCCTGCTGGCTGGGAGCCATAAACACGATAAGGACCTTCCTCTCTCCACCCAACACTGCTGAGGTCAGACGGATACCGTGGGGGTAGTCTGGGTGACAGAGGCAGACAGAGAAAGAGAATCATGTAAAAACATAACATTTACCATCTGGCTGTTAACTTCATGACCTATGTTGACAGACAGAGACACACACAGAGTGAAACGAGAGTGAACTCATTCAAAGATACGAGAGGAGCATATTCATCAACTTAATGGGGGGAGAGAAAGAGTACAGAGCGTACAGAGAAGAAAACTACTGATAAGTAAATGTGCAGATGTCTGGAGGGGTTTAGTGTTGAATATGAGGAAGAGGCAGAGGAGGAAACAGGCTCTCACATGAGTTCTGGAACATGTGGACTTGCATCTCCACCAGAGGGAAGGACTGTCTGAAACTGTACGTCACAGAAGTCTTCTTCTTCTGGAAAATCTTAGTCACCTGAGAAGGCACATGGAGAAAAGAGAACATTATATATATTTCTACATTGTTTAGGATAGCCTGATGGTCTCCAACTCTCCATACGCATTAGCAGGAGGCTCTCATAGGAGTTCCCATTGTTAGGAGGATGCGTTAGGAAGCCTCACCACCAGCAGGTCGTTGAACAGGAAGACCTCTCGTTGGTGAACTCCTGTCCTCTGGGGTCGGTTGGGGTCAGGCACCTCATACAGCTGACAGCAGCATACCAGCCTGCGGTGTGGCAGAGACATCACCTACACAAAACACAAAGAAAGAAAATAGTTTCGTATTACATCTCCCTAAGGCTGAGCAGTAACAGCTTGTGTTACAGCTTGTCAATGCAGTAACACATAGCAACAACACATAGTACCACAGATGTTGACAGGCTAAACAGGGAAATGACACGGGGCTACAGTTACATTTCAAGCCCAGACAACTCACAGGCTTTTTGCCTACTATGACTCTCTCTACCGCCTGCACTTGGGACACGTGGTCGTCGTTGGTCCTTAGCTCCCACTTCTGGATGCGCTGGTAGATCCCAACCAACAGATCCCTGGGAATGTCCTGGCCGTTGTCCACTCCTGGTAGACACACAGGGAAAGAGAGAGGCTGTTAATGCGTTAAACGCGCCTACATCAGTCTACTTCCTGCTGTGTTTAAATATTTTGCTCATTTGATTGAAAAAAAACTATTTGATGGAAAGTGTCTTGCGTTATGAGTGTCTGGGAGGTAGCAGGCTCACTTTTATGTTCAAAACTCATACAACCCAAAAGGACGAGACAAACGCAGTGGAAATAGCCATCACTGATCACAGTGTACTGCCATGTTATAGTCTGGAGAATCTTGTTTCTCACATGAGGACCTTAAGTTCAATGTTACTCAGAGTGTTTTGTTTGTGTGCATGTTTATGGATCTGCTTGTTCCAACTGCACCTCTGAGGTTCTTGATGAAGTCCTCTATCTTCATCTTCCTCTCTGCCTTGACGTTGGGGCTGTACATATCCGTGTTGAGGAGGATGATGGCGAAGGCCAGGATGAAGATGGTGTCTGGGTTCTGGAACTGGCGGACCAGCGTCGGGTTACACACACAGTACCGCTGACTGGGGGAGAAAGGAGAACACGTTTCAAGTACTTTCAAGAGATAGTAGTAGTGTAGATTTAAGAGGGATTTCCAAAACAACAACACGCATTCTCACTGTACATTCAATCTATTTCCACAGAGTGTCTAACAACACAATAGACACATGAGTTGGACTATTGAACACACCTGAAAGCTTCTATGAGCCTCTCTACTTTCTGGGCTTCTCCTTGAACTCTAATCTGGGCCTGGAACTTCCTCAGAGCATCGTCCAGGTCCATACCTGAGAAGTCCATCTCGTCCACCACACAGCTATAACACACACAGGAGACACAGTCACTACTGTAACAGTAGCCTCTCCAATTACTTCTAGTAATCTCCTATTTACTGTATACTCCCATTCGGAATCCTCCCCCTCTCCGTCGCTCATTCCCTTACTCCAGTACGTCCTTGTTGAACTGTTTCTGCCGGTTGCCGAGGAATTCTCCGATCATCTGTCTGCTAAGGCCCTTCCTCTCCAGGATGAAGCGAGCGATCCCGACCGGAGTGTCGGACACAAAGCCTCTCTCGATCAGGTACTGTATCCCTTTTTCTGGCTTCCTGAGAATCACAAAGACCAATCAGACAATGACAAATCACAAGAGAACGACTCCCAATTCCCACGCAGTGACACTATATCCTGACTTTTCCTGTTTTGAAGGTTTTACATTCAAGGATTGTGATATGTGGTTGATTGTGACATGTGGTTGTTTTACATAGTTTAAATGTCAAATATAAATGGATTGCAAAAGTCTTACTTATTGAATAGGTTGAGTCCGATGCGGTACTGGCGTCTTTGCACCACGTCGTTGTTGAATGGCGGTGAGTCCCAGCTGTGTCGACTCTCTCTCTGGTAGGTCTGCTTGCCCAGAGGGGGTAGGGGCTCCCTCAGGCTGTCCTGAGACGAGGAGCCAGAGCTGCAGTTCACCGTCTCGTTGGAGTTGGTGGTGGAGTTGAGAGAGTCGTTGTCCCCGTCAGATAGACAGGGCTGCTCCAGGCCACCAGGGGCAGCGCAGCAGAGGAGGAGGAGGACAGGGGGTGGTGGGGGGCTGCTGGGGGAAGAGGAGGATGAGGGGGTGTCTGGGTACTGGTGGTGGTGGTGAGGGTGGTGGTGATGGTGGTGTGCCACGTGGTGGGGGATTTGAGTGGGCAGGGGGGGCCCCCGGCCAGGGGCGCGGGTCTGGCCCTGAGCTGCAGCTGTAGAGACAGAGCGGGGAGTGTTAGGGGAGTGTTTGAGTGTTCCCTGAGGAGAGCCTGCTCCTCCCGCTGGCTCCTGCTCGTAGATCTGTCTGCTGAGGGAGCCACGGTCTGAACGGTCGCTCATGTCCACGGAGCTGTCGCTGGGGGGCTCGATGGTGAGCAGGGGCAGGTGGGCGCCCCTCAGACGGTAGTCTCGACACTCTGTGCAGGGAGTGCTGCGACGGCTGTTACTGCTACCCCCTCCCTCAGTGTCCCTGCTGTCCTCACGGGCCCCCACGCCTCCCCCAGGGCCCCAGTACTCAGTGTCTGTGCTGCTGGGGGCCCGGTCCAGTGAGAGGGGCGAGGAGGGCATGCAGTCGTCCATGTATAGAGTGACATCACTGTAGGAGGTGGCTGTGCTGTCTCCGTGCATGCTAAGGCCCCCTCCCCCCCCCCGGGGTCTCTCACACAGGCCTCTCTGAGAGGAGGGGTTACTGCTGCTGCTCCACACACACTCCCCAAAGTCTTCCTGGGAGTCATCCCGCCCGCTACGGCAGGTCAGGGCGGTGTCCATGGAGTCAGCCAGGGACTTCACCTGAACGGCACATGGAGGGAGAGGATAGAACATCTTGGTACAGTAAGGGACAGATATTCAACCTGCAGTATGACAAAACAGAGACTCAAGCAGGAATAGAATCTCTAACTGAGAATTGATTTAACTAGTCACTTGATTCAACATATCACTGCTGTAGCGAATGCACCAGATGACTGGCCAACCTGTTTGGTGAAGGAGTCCTCCAGGTGTGTATAGTCTCCTGTCCTCTCTGCGTCAGGTGAATGAGGAGGGCCGATGCCCACGCTGTGTGTGAAGTTCGTCTGTGTTCCGGTCCCCTGCTGCTGCGGCTGGCGGTCGTCAAACGAGTACTGCAGCCGCATGTTGGACAGGATGATGCGTCGCGTCATGCGGCTCTCGGACGCCGAGCTGCGGAGGCGCTCAAAGTTCTTGTTCATGCGGTACTGGCGGAAGGCCGTCTGGATGGTCCGGGCTGCTCTGCGGCTCACAAAGGATCCACCATACTTCCTCTCCAACATCTCCACCTGACAGAGGAGACAGGACAGGGGACAGAGGAGTTATAGACAGGGCTACCACAACACTCACCGCCAGTAAAGTAATGCATGTTATCACGCTTGTTGTTTCTCTCTCTTTCTACACACAACACAAACGACATGGAGTTCAAACCATACAGTACAGACACATTCTGTATACACACGCCCACACCCCGGGGTACCTTCTTGTCCTGCAGGTCTGTGGAGAGCTCATAGCTGTCAGAGAGACTGGCCTTGCACCTCTTGTTCTCCTCCTCCTCCTGCTTGCGGAGGGCCAGGCTGGCAGGCTGATGGCGTGTTCGCAGTGCCCAGGCAAGGCTTGCCGAGCTGGGAGGGGCCACGCACGGAGGCCCCCGAGGGCCTGGAGGACCAGGACCACTGCTGCTGTCACTGTAGCGCTCTGTGCCACGCAGGTACGCTGTGGTCTGGCTGTAGGGGCCGTCTGAGTGGGCCCCGGGAGGCTCAGCACACTGGGTCTCTGTTTCCACACTGTGGGGACAGAAGGATTGAATGAGAGGGGAAAGGGCTTGATGAAAAGGGGACATACTTAACTTAGTCATCTCCAGCCCCAAACACAGATGTATTGTCCCTCATAGGTAAGTCACTCACATGTAGAAATTAGACCGGCGTGGCAGGAAACTTCTCCTGCTGGATCTCATGAGGGAAGAGGACCAGACTTACACACATTCACACGGGCACTTTGTACTCTCACCACAACAAAGATCAGAATTCACGCAGCTACTGTATATATGTTTTTTTATCATGTGCAGCAACCCTTCCAGTCACACCAATGGTAATAGAACATGATCGGAGCAGCATTTCCCATTCCTCCAAAATGTTCCTTGCACTGGACCTGACAGAATCACGTGTCGTTTCCTGCCTTGTGAACCAAAGTCTCTGCCCTCTCACTCCCTCTCTGACCCTTCTCTCTCTTTCTGTACCCTCTCTATCCCTCTTTGTTTGTCCAGGCCCGGAAAACTCCCTGTGCAGTTAATGTACTCCTGAGTTTAGTACCATTGTTCAGACTTCTCCCTCTCTCTGTCATACATTAAAATAACAGTTAAAAAAACAAAAACATTAGGGCAGTCATTAGCCACAAACACATTTCACTGCCATTGCCACATACCACTCATTCCACATCTGTCTGGAAAGACCAGGTGTTTACAATAACAGCCAATCGCATGCACGCATAGGACTGCACTTTTGACAAATAGATTATGAAACAGACACATACACAGGAACGCTAACTTTTCCCACTAGGCCTGTACAGTACTACAACACACACTTGTCTGACCTACTGTATGTAGCCTACAGAGCTGCATCTCTCCACACAGACATGTACAGACAGGCTAAGCAGCCAGCCTCCTATCCAGCCCAATAGTCCCCTCAGGCCCTGATCTTCCAGGAAATCCAACAGCTATTCCACTGTCCTGCTCTCTATCCCATGTAGCAACAGTCACCCAGAGAGCTAGTCAGCCAGTCCGTCAGTGAGTAACCACCTCACCACAGTCACAAGTCACATGCCCCTGCCTTGACTTCCTCCCTTCCCTTGCCACACCCACTCTGCCCAGGCGCTGCCCTCTGGTTCTTACTCACTTCCTGAAGAAAACATAACGACAGAGCAGAGGCCCAAGGAAACAGAAACTGGGGCAGCATGCAAATGTATGTGGGCAAAGCTTTATTCAGACTATAATGCAGGCCAACGTCATGGTAAAACCTTAGCCCACGTGTTGACAACATGCTCTGTAGGAATAGGGCACAACAATTAGGAAAGTTATGTTCTTTCTCTCTCTATTTGGTCCTCCCTTCTTCCTGTTTCTCTCCTTCTCTTCCCCTGAGAAGCAGTGGTTTCCTGTGGTTGGTGTGAAGCTGACAGAAAATATATGACGGGGAGGAAGGAACACTGGAGGACTATACAATTAGAACAGGGCAAACAACACCAATGATCCTTACACAACCACAGTAGACACATTAGTTAAGGTTGAGGATAATATGTTCTTTGTGTAATAGAGTGTTGCTGTTGCAACCGTCATGTGCACACGTCATAGTGGGTTTTCAACAGCATTTCCTGTTCCCCAGAAATACACGGTTTCCTCTGATTAAAAAAAAGGGTGAAACAAGGCAATAATACTGTGAAAGGCTGTTTGAACACAGGGAACCATAGCATGTCATGTACTAACAGTGGTCACAATGACTGGAGCCAGCTGTATAGAGACACAACTCTGACCACTCCACCACCACCTCTAAAAATGTTAGTGGCCAATATATCTGTTACATTTGTGTCAGTGGAGGCTGCTGAGGGGAGGACGGCTCATAATAATGGCTGGAACGGAGTTTATGGAACGGCATCAAACACATGGAAACCATGTGTTTGATACCATTCCACTAATTATAGCCATTACCACGAGCCGACTTCCCCAATTAAGGTGCACCAAGCCTTCTGTGATTTGCACTATACTTCACGTTGCATATGGCCAAGGAATATAAAGATAACCACCTTCTACTCTATTTATGTGTTATCAGACTTCTCTGAAAATGTACCGCAATTTCCTCTTGATAAGCTCTGGAGATCAGATCTCTAGCTTCAGTGAAAAACACTTTCAATATTTCCACTCTTTCTAATCATATTTAACCGGTCGAAAGTTTTAGAACATCTACTCATTCAAGGGTTTTTCTTTATTTTTACTATTTTAGAATAATAGTGGAGACATCAAGTGAAGATATCAAAACTATGAAATAACACATATGGAATCATGTAGTAACCAAAAAAGTGTTAAACAAATCAAAATAAATGTTACATTTTAGATTCTTCAAAGTAGCCACCCCTTGCCTCAATGACAGCATTGCACACTCTTGGCATACTCTCAACCAGCTTCACCTGGAATGGTTTTCCAACAGTCTTGAAGGAGTTCCCACATATGCTGAGCACTTGTTGGCTGCTTTTCCTTCACTCTGCGGTCCGACTCATCCCAAACCATCTCAATTTGATTGAGGTTGGGGGATTGTGGAGGCCAGGTCATCTGATGCAGCACTCCTTCACTCTACTCCTTGGTCAAATAGTCCTTACACATCCTGGAGGTGTGTTGGGTCATTGGTCATATCATATATAATATCATATTTTTGTCACATCATGTGATATTTGTCACATATGATATCATATTTTTGTCACATCATATATGATATCATACTTTTTGTCACATCATATATGATATCAGATTTTTGCCATATCATATATAATATCATACTTTTTGTCACATCATATATGATATCAGATTTACTTGATGTAACATCATCTCTTACTCCATTTCTTTCTCTGCCCCCGCCGCCTCACAAATGGAGAAACTGAGAAGGAAGAGGGGGTTGCTTAGTGACGGTTGCTGTGAGACCTATGTGGGCGGAGAGGCAGTTGAGGGATGAGAAGCACTGTTGCCATGACGATGGATTATTAACACCATTTAGGTCGGTGTAGATGCATTGTGGGCCGCGAGTGACGGACGTTCATCATGAGCATAATGCTGCAAGTGTGTGTTACAACGAATCTACTCAGTGTGTATACACACAGCACATAAATATATAGCACTGAGCAGGCTACTGTAGTTAGTCACACAAACAGATAGCAAACTCACGCACCCAGTCTCTATTGCAGGTCTGTCTTCCATCTGACACATAAATAGTATACAATTTACCACTGTGCACCACGAGAGTGCTCCTTTTATGGAGTGGAAAACATGGACAGTTGGTGACAAAGCCACACAGTTATACACCAAAAGATAGGGACACCACGCCGGCTGCCACATCACACAGGAGGACTCAGATGGCCTTTTTACGTCTGGCTCCCAGCCATATCCAAACCTAGGTCGCATCATATTACACATGAAAACACAACATACTTAACTATGCTTTCTAGGCTACTTATGATAACTCTCTGAACATCCTTGCTCTCATTTAACTCCTCCCCTCCCAAAGGCCTTCTCTGCTCTCCTCATCTCAATTTGATACCCCTGCTGTTGCCACTCCTCTTGCCACTCCTCCTGTGAGTGTTAGAGCGTTAGGGCGGCAGGTAGCCTTGCAGTTAGAGCTTTGGGCCAATAACTGAAAGGTCGCTGATTCTAATACCTGAGCCGACAAGGTGAAAAATCTGTCTGTGCCCTTGAGCAAGGCACTTTACCCTAATTTGTTCCAGGGGTGCCGTACTACGATGGCTGACACTGTAAAACAACACATTTCACTGCAACTATCCGATGTACTCATTCAAGGGTTTTCGTTTATTTGACTATTTTCTACGTTGTAGAATAATAGTGAAGACATCAAAACTATGAAATAACACATACGGAATCATGTAGTAACCAAAAAAGTGTTAAACAAATCAAAATATATTTTATATTTCAGATTCTTCAAAGTAGCCACCCTTTTCCTTGATGACAGCTTTGCACACTCTTCGCATTCTCTCAACCAGCTTCATGAGGTAGTCAACTGGAATGCATTTCAATTAACAGGTATGCCTTGTTGAATGTGGAATTTCTTTCCTTCTTAATGTGTTTGAGCCAGTCAGTTATGTTGTGACAAGGTAGGGGTGGTATACAGAAGATAACCCTATTTGGTAAAATACCAAGTCCATATTATGGCAGGAACAGCTCAACTAAGCAAAGAGAAATGACAGTCCATCATTACTTGAAGACATGAAAGTCAGTCAATCCGGAAAAGTTCAAGAACCCTTCAACTATAAAACTATAAAAGTGTATTTTAAGTGCAGTCGCAGAAACCATCAAGCGCTATGATGAAACTGGCTCTCATGAAGACCGCCAAAGGAAAGGAAGACCCAGAGTTACCTCTGCTGCAGAAGATATGTTCATTATAGTTACCAGCCTCAGAAATTGCAGCCCAAATAAATGATTCACAGAGTTCAAGTAACAGACCCATCTCAACATCAACTGTTCAGAGGAGACTGCATGAATCAGGCCTTCATGGTCAAATTGCTGCAAAGAAAACACTACTAAAGGACACCAATAAGAAGAAGAGACCACCGTGAAGAAGAGACCACCGTGAAGCATGGAGGAGGAGGTGTGATGGTGTGGGGGTGCTTTGCTGGTGACACTGTCAGTGATTTATTTAGAATTCAAGGCACACTTAACCAGCATGGCTACCACTCTAACGAGTGCGCTGGGAGTCGGGAAGCAAGTTCAGGGAGTGCATAATTTAATAAACAAATGAACAAAACAAGAAACACGAACAGCGCACAGACAGGAAACAGAAACAATGACGCCGGGGGAAGGAACCAAAGGGAGTGACATATATAGGGCAGGTAATCAAGGAGGTGATGGAGTCCAGGTGAGTGTCATAATACGCGTAACGATGTTGACAGGTGTGCACCATAACGAGCAGCCTGGTGACCTAGTGGCCAGAGAGGGAGCACACGTGACAACCACAGCATTCTGCAACGATACGCCATCCCATCTGGTTTGCGCTTAGTGGGACTATCATTTGTTTTTCAACAGGACAATGATCCAACACACCTCCAGGCTGTGTAAGGGTTATTTGACCAAGAAGGAGAGTGATGGAGTGCTGCATCAGATGACCTGGCCTCCACAATCACCCAACCTCAACCCAATTGAGATGGTTTGGGATGAGTTGGACTGCAGAGTGAAGGAAAAGCAGCCAACAAGTGCTCAGCATATGTGGGAACTCCTTCAAGACCGTTGAAAAAGCATTCCAGGTGAAGCTGGTTGAGAGAATGCCAAGAGTGTGCAAAGCTGTCATCAAGGCAAAGGGTTGCTACTTTGAAGAATCTAAAATCGAATATATATATATTATATATATGTAGAAAATAGTCAAAATAAAGAAAAACCCTTGAACAAGTACTGTACGTGACAATAAAACATATATTTTTTTGTGAAAAGCCCCAAATATGCTCCACCTTCCATTGCACCAACAACAGGGCGCTGTAATATTTTGACTCTTTAGACTGAATTAAACATGATAATGTTTTTCCTGCGTTTGTGACTGTGTTCATGTGTTCACATAATACGCTTACACAAAGTTGATATTGGAGTAAAAAGTTTGTTGTATAAATCATGAGGGTGACCATATCACAGATCTCATCAGAGCCTCATGTTTTATGGATCAGTCTCCTGTAGGCCTGTCACAGTGCTGCAACTGACTGAGGCCCTCTGTGGGGCTGCAGGTACACTCAGAAGGCACCAACATGACCCTCTTCACCTCGGATGAAATTCAGATTAGAAACCGATGGGGAACTTTTGACAATATGTGACGAGAAGAAGAAAGCAGAAGCAGAGAGGAGAGGAGGAGAGAAGTGAGTGGGGAAGAGATGTATTATCTGCAGTGTGAAACAGTGTCACCTCCTCGCTAGCTGCCCTCTGCCTCCTGTTCCTCCATATTCATTATTGATGGACTGCCTGTCAGCGTGTGTTGAAGAGGCAGGGCGGCAGCATGTCTCCATGGGCCCACAACAGGTGAGAGTTGCTAGGACTTTAAAAACACATGTGCTCCCTGCCATTGATGAGAAGTCATAATACTCTATTGATCTGCACTGTGACTGACCAAAGACTTACTTTAAAAGGCTCCTCTCACACAATTCTCCTTGTCCTGTCCTCTTGATCTCCCTGGTCTCTGTCTGTCCTTCACCCCTCACTTCTCCATCACCTCTCTCTTGTTCTGTCTCCACAACAGACCGCTAAACAGCCATCACTAGCACATCAGAGTCGGTCCCTTTTATATTGTGTTTACATATTGCATCACTCATTAAATATGTATATACTGTATTGTATTCAATACTACACCATTGACTGTTAAACAGCCATCTCCAGCACATCAGAGGCTGCTGCCTATAGACAGATTAGGAATCACTGGCCACTTAAAAAAAGAAAAAAAGAAACACTAAGCACTTTAATAATGTCCCCGTATCTTGCATTACTCATCTCATTTGTATAAACTGTACCAGATACTATTCTACAGTATCTTAGTCACTTTAATTGTGTGTAAATATTGCATCACCCATCTCATATGTTTATACTGTATTCTATACTACGCCACTGTATCTTAGTCCAATGGCGCTCTGACATATAGGTATTAATCCATTCCATACTTAGATTTACGTGTATTTTGGGTATATGTTGTGAAACTGTTAGATATTACTTGTTAGATATCACTGCACTGTCGGAGCTAGAATCACAAAGCATTTCGCTACACCGGCGATAACATCTGCCAAAACACGTTTATGTGACCAATACATTTGATTTCATTTGATTTGCTTTACAGACAGACACCAGAGGTGAGAGCAACCCAAGCTTTATGCTTAGTGATAGAATAATACAATGCTTTTCAAAACCCATCAAAGGGAAACAACACTGACCATCCATCCTGAGAGAACAACCACAGACCTTCGTTCATCTAGGCTTTGAACCCTCACTGCTATTTGACGACATCACATCTTCAAACCACTGTAGTGTTGTAATGATGGAAATGTCGATAATGGCTCTCGCGTCATGTGTGAAACAGGAAAAACAGTTGGCCCACGAGTTGAAGGACTTCTATTGTAGAACTCAGAAGAAGTGAATACAGGGAGAACAATCTAATGATTCATCTGTCACATCCAAGCATTCTTCTGCCTCCTACACTCCATCCACTGATTCCACTCCTCCATCAATCTGACTCTCTTATAATCTCCAACATAAACGTTGTTTTTACTCTCTCTCCTCACAGACATTACACACACACTGACACTGCACATGCTGTATACACACACTACTGTAACGCTCACTGACTGACTGAGTGAGTGAGTGAGTGAGTTTGTGATGGCAACAGGGAGACAGCCTCTGACATAACCCAACTGCTCTGTTCTCTTTCAATGTAATGACATACACTCTGTCACAGGTAACACCCATTCATTATCACACTCAGGCGACTTCTCGTGAATTTCACTCAATCCACTTCCTCCCTCGGTCCTACATGTAGTAGACACTGCATGTCTGCTTTTGATACCAAATGTAACCTCTCACTGTCATAAACATGAACTTACTGTAATGAACTGTAGTGAACTGTAGTGAACGCTATCAAAAACCCTGCCGTATCCTCACTAGACACTTTCAACACCATTGTCTACAATAAACTGCACATCCACATCGATAGTATCTATAAAAGCTGTTTAAATAGAAATAAATACATAAAGCTGAATTCAACAGCCTTCGCAACACTCATGTACGCTGCACAGTAGGCTCACCATACTGAGATACTGACTCAGTCAGCTCTATAATAAGCACAAACCGTGCATACACAAGTATTACATACATTCCAACTGACAATCACTCAAGACTTACCACTAGTTACAGCATGTCATCTCTGTTGTTCTGTACAGAAAGTTTAGGAGTGAATTCAAAGGTCCTTACCGTGCTCCTACGGTTAAAGAGAGGTCCCACACGGACTGGTGGAGCGTGATAACAAACACACCCTAAAAAACACACACTTCACAAACACACACACTCACATTCTCTCGCTCACCCTGCAGAGCTGCAAGGCTACATTCTTCAGCCTTCTGACACCTCGGAACTTACTCACCCCGCCCAAACTCTCTCCACCTCCCTCCTCCTGCACCTTGCTATCTCACTTTACCCAGCTGACTGACAGGCAGGCACGCTGTTACATAAAGACAAATAGAACAAACACACACCTGTCACAACAGAAAAGGGACAGAGAGGAGGGGGTGGTAATGTACTTCTCATTCAAATTCCAACAATGAGGGGATGGAGTCAGGCCTACACTACCGTTCAAAAGTTTGGGGTCAATTAGAAATGTCCTTGTTTTTGAAAGAAAATGACATTTTTCCCCCCATTAAAATAACATCAAATTGATCAGAAATACTGTCTCTAACCAGAATAGAAAAAGGAGTGGGACACCCCGGTTTTATTGTTCTTTAATTAGCACAACAGTTGTGCTGACATAATGGTTTTCTAATGATCAATTAGCCTTTTAAAATGATAAACTTGGATTAGCTATCACAGCGTGCCATTGGAACACAGGAGTGATGGTTGCTGACAATGGGCCTCTGTACGCCTATGTAGATATTCCAAAAAATCGCCGTTTCCAGCTACAATAGTCATTTGCAACATTAACAATGTCTACACTGTATTTCTGATCAATTTGATGTTATTTTAATGGACAAAAAGTTAGCTTTTCTTTCAAAAACAAGGACACTTCTAAGTGACACCCAACTTTTGAACGGTAGTGTATATACAGCTCCATATATGTCCATACCTGGTGTATTATGATGTCATACTGCATTTCTGCTATACTCTGTAGTTTACCTTGATGAGTGTGTGAGTGTGTACATGTGTACTGTACACTCTAATGAAAAAGGGTTCCAAAAGGGTTCTTTGGCTGTCCTCATAGGATAACCCTTTCTGGGTCCAGGTAGTCCCCCTCTGGTTCCAGGTAGAACCATTTTGGGTTCCATGTAGAACCCTCTGTGGAAAGGGTTCTACATGGAACCCAAAACGGTTCAACTTGGAACCAAAAGGGTTCTACCTGGAACCAACAAGGGTTCTTTAAAACGTTCTCCTACGTGGACAGCTGAAGAACCCTTTTAGGTTCTAGATAGCACCTAGTGTATGATTAGAGTAAAGAAAACACACATAGATCATAAATGCACACAGATATAATATTCTATTGGCCACCAACATTTATTGAAGATGCCTGTGCCCACAGTTACCGGTCAACTACTGTATGTGTCTCAGAGACAAAGTTGAGAAGTAGGACTACTCTACCGTTGAGATTATAATAACTATGCCCCCTGCTGTCCAGAGGTCTACATTACATCAGAAAAAAAAGATATGTTCTTCTATGCACCAAACATGATATGTTTATTTCAGATATGGAGCAACATCATCTAACATTTCTAAACAAACACAAAGAAATACTAGAACGTGACATTGAAATAGCTTTCTTTTTTTTCTTCCTTAGATTTCATTGAGTTATGATAAGCCTAGCTTCTCACAGACTGGAGTGGCAGTGTGGTAGCTACAGAACATAGAGAACGACTACTTAAAACAGAGGTGACAGGTGTGAAGACGAGCAGAGAAAAGCTAATAATGTTAGGCAGTGAGACAGAGATTATATACAAAGTGAAGAGATAATCATGGTTCATGAGTCTACTGTGGAGTCATAATACCGTGCCTTCGGAAAGTATTCAGACCTCTTGACTTTTTCCACATTTTGTTAGATTACAGCCTCATTCTAAAATGTATTAAATTGTTTGTTTCCCCTCATAAATCTACACACAATACCCCATAATTGCAAACCAAAAACAGGTTTTTAGAAATGTTTGCTGATTACAAAATGAAATTATCATATTCACATTTGTATTCAGACTATTTACTCAGTACTTGAAGCACCTTTGGCAGTGATTACAGCCTCGAGTCTTACTGGTTATGACGCTACAAGCTTGGCACACCTGTATTTGGGAAGTTTATCCCATTTTTCTCTGCAGATCCTCTCAAGCTCTGTCAGGTTGGATGAGGAGCGTTGCTGCACAGCTATTTTCAGGTCACTCCAGGGATGTTTGATCCGGCTCAAGTCCGGGCTCTGGCTCGGCCGCTCAGGGACTCACTCCTGCGTTGTCTTGGCTGTGTGCTTAGGGTCATTGTCCTGTTGGAAGGTGAACCTTCGCCCCCAGTCTGAGGTCCTGAGCGCTCTGGAGCAGGTTTTCATCAAGGATCTCTCTGTACTTTGCACTGTTCATCTTTGCCTCGATCCTGACTAGTCTCCCAGTCCCTGCCGCTGAAAAACATTCACACAGCATGATGCTGCCACTGTAGGGATGGTGCCAGGTTTCCTCCAGACATAACGCTTGGCATTCAGGCCAAAGAGTTCAATCTTGGTTTCATCAGACCAGAGAATCTTGTTTCTCATGGTCTGAGAGTCTTTAGGTGCCTTTTGGCAAACTCCAAGCAGGCTTTCATGTGCCTTTTACTGAGGAGTAGCTTCCGTCTGGTCACTCTACCATAAAGGCCTGATTGGAGGAGTGCTGCAGAGATGGTTGTCCTTCTGGAAGTTTCTCCCATATCCACAGAGGAACACTAGAGCTCTGTCAGAGTGATCATTGGGTCACCTCCCTGACCAAGGCCCTTCTCCCCCGATTGCTCAGTTTGGCTGGGCGGCCAGCTCTAGGGAGAGTCTTGGTGGCTCCAAACGTTTTCCATTTAAGAATGATGGAGGCCACTGTGTTCTTGGGGACCTTCAATGCTGCAGAAATATTGTGGTACCATTCTCCAGATCTGTGCCTCGACACAATCCTGTCTCGGAGCTCTACGGATAATTCCTTCGACCTCACGGCTTGGTTTTTTGCTCTGACATGCACTGTCAACTGTTGGACCTTATATAGACAGGTGTTTGCCTTTCCAAATAATGTCCAATCAATTGAATTTAACACAGGTGGACTCAAATCAAGATGTAGAAACATCTCAAGGATGATCAATGGAAACAGGACGTACCAGAGCTCAATTTTGAGTCTCATAGCAAAGGGTCTGAATACTTATGTAAATAAGGTGTTTCATTTAAATCTGCAAAAGTGTCTAAAAACTTGTTTTCACCTTGTCATTATGGGGTATTGTGTGTAGATTGCTGAGGATTTTTATTTATTTAATGCATTTTAGAATAAGGCTGTAATGTATCAAAATATGGAAAAACTGAAGGGGTCTGAATACTTTCCGAAGGCCCTGTATCTGGTAAATCACTATCACTAACTATCATAATGCTAGAATTTGCATGCAACTCTGAAGATGATCAGATTAAATCCAGCCAGATGAGGCTCCCTCCAGAGTCATTCATATGTTAAACTGTATTGAGGAGGCTTCCAGTTTTCTCTCAGTAAATAACACGAGTCCCCCAGAGGGTCCGACTCAGGTCGATTGGGTGAGCTGTCCAGTTAGGCACAAAGAGACCAATCAGTTGTCCAGACTGATGCCAAGAGACCAATCAAAGCCCATGGTTACCGAGAGGAGGGGCTACTGCACCCTGAGGAGGGACAACAGAACTGATGGGAGGGCACATCCTTGCACTCCTCTCTGAGGAACCAACGGGAATGGGTGAAGAGACAGACAGAGAGGAAAAGAGACAGGTTGATAGACAGATAGATAGGAAGGGAAGGAAACAGAGAGAAGACAGACAAACAGACAGACAGACAGACAAGTAGGCAGACAGACAGACAAGTAGGCAGACAGACAGGCACAGAGGCAGACAGACAGACAGACGAACACACAGAGAAACAGAGAAAAACAGCAAGAAAAAGAGAAAAGGCATGAGACTTAAATACGCGAGAAAAAGCTGATCAACGCATACAATAGTGGAAATGATACTGAGAGAAGAGAGGAGCAGGATGCCGTCTTAAATGTTCATGTCATATCCTGTGTCAAAAATAATAAATAATAATAATTTGTGTTTCTTAGCTATCAGCTGCTGTATTCTAGGTCATATTTCCATAGTACTCTGTCCAGGCAACAATGCTAACTAGCGCTCACTGACTGCACACTAGGCCTGTATATCCCACTAGATGGCAGTCCTGAACCATGATGCCCTGAAGCTGGTGTCTGCTCCAGTACATCACAGGGTCATGTTGAGAGAGAGAGAAGGTGAAGATTCAGTGGGTTTAGTGGTGACTCAGACTACCTTCAGACCCTCCACTCAAGAAGATAGCTTTTTCTCTTCTTTAAGTGAGGACAGCTCTCTCTCTCTCTCTCTCTCTCTCTCTCTCTCTCTCTCTCTCTCTCTCTCTCTCTCTCTCTCTCTCTCTCTCTCTCTCTCTCTCTCTCTCTCTCTCTCTCTCTCTCTCTCTCTCTCTCTCTCTCTCTCTCTCTCTCTCTCTCTCTCTCTCTCTCTCTCTCTCACTCTCACTCTCACTCTCTCTCACTCTCTCTCACTCTCTCACTCTCACTCAAACGACCCTTTTAAGTGAGCTATGGATGAAAGGACTGACCATCCATGATGTCAACATCATAGTTTAACCATGTTTTGAGGCTATATAGTGTTTGTTTACATTTACTTTTGTTTACAAATATTGAAGTAAAATAAGCTTAAATTATTGCTTCTGATGGGGTCCGACAGTGAATTAAACTCATGAGGCATTAAGTTATATTCTTCATGAATCCATGGGTACATATCATCCATTTTTAAGTCCAAAAATGTATGTAGCAACTGCTGATTCACCCTTTAAAGACGGCCATCCCCTCTACCCCCCTCTCAGACACAGCGGTTAAGATGGAGACAACAGTGAGGACACTCTGATAGTCAGGAAAGATGAGGAGGCAGCATGGCAGTATGGCATAGGCCAGGGTCAGGAGTGAACTGGTGACACATTCCCACAGATGATGAAAGGCAAGCAGGCGGTGAAAAATGGTGAAACAACGATGAGGTGACATTGCAATGGAGGGTTCTTGCACAGGTCAGGGGCTGGGTAAAGGGTAAGGGTCTTAGGGTGACGGGTAACTGGGGGGTTAACCAGGGGAGTGAAGGGGTTTTGTAGGAAGAGGAAAGGGAGGGCAAGCTTTGAAGTAAGGGTTGGTGACCAGGGGACCAGGGGACCAGGGGATCTGTTTAAGGTTCTAAGGGTCTTGCAGGAGGTAAGGATTGTTGTGAGGTATTAAATGGTTCTTGGGGTTCTTTTGAAGGCCCTTAGGTGGCCCTTACCTTGCCTGCTGCGAGTGTTTGGCAGACGAGGAGGGGCAGCAGTACTGATGGAGGCTGAAGAAGCTGTTAACAGTCAGACTGGTGGGGAGGAGGGTGGCATAGGGGCTGGCTGCAGTAGGGCTTGTGGGAGCAGAGATTGGATAGCTTGAGTAAGATGGTGACTGCCTGACACTTAAGAAAGACCAAAAAAGAAAGACATATGTACAGAGAGAGAGGAAAAGAGACGGAGACAGAGAGACGGAGCAAAAATGAAGAAATAGAGAGACAATTGAATTGAATTAAAGCAAGACACAAGAAGCAGCAATGGTGGTAAACAGAAGAAAGACAAATAAGAGAGATTAAAATAAATAAAAATGTATCATGAATTGAAATGTACATGACTGTCCTACTGAAGTGACTAACAAACTCAGGAGTAAGGGACAACAAAGGTACAGAGCTTCTGAAAACAATGGTGTTCCTCAGTCATCCAGTCAGCCAACCACCCTGACCTCTCATCATCATCATCTATCGACTGTCTGGAAAAAAGTCACGGATGGCATCCAACTCCACAAAAGAAAAACCTGGACAGAGGACATGAGTTAGAGAACAAAAATACAGGCATGCACAGTAAATAGGCCTGATATTAGACAGAGAGAGTGTGATAAAGAGAGGAGACAGAGAGAGAGAGAGAGAGAGAGAGAGAGAAAAAGAGAGAGAGAAAAAAGAGAGAAAAAAGAGAGAGAGAGAAAAAGAGAGAGAGAAAAAAGAGAGAAAAAAGAGAGAGAGAGAAAAAGAGAGAGAGAGAAAAGAGAGAGAGAGAGACAGAGAGAGAGAGAAGAGAGAACAACAGGGAGAGAGAGAGACAGAGAGAGAGAGAGACAGAGAGAGAGAGAGAGAGAGAGCGAGAGAGAGAGACAGAGAGAGAGAGAGCGAGAGAGAGAGAGAGGGTGGGTGGGTGGATGGATGGAGAGAAAAGGAGAGAGAGATAGAAAGAACAAGGGATATATAAATTGGGAATGAGAAAGAAAAAGAAAGAGAGGGAGGGAGGATTATATCTGAAAACTCCAACACTAACGGATTATATAACCCAACAATGCACTCTGCCACACTGTACCACTCTTCTGCAGTCTTCTATAAAAACGTTAAACCACTCTCCGTAATACAGTACAAGTGCACATAAAATCCGTAAGCTTTTTGAAGTCAGTCTAGAATCTAAATTCTCCTCTACCAAAAAAAATCAGAGTAATTCCATCTGCAGAATCTAAACGCCTGAACGAAGAGGATAGAGAGAGGTGACAGAGATGAGAGAGAGAGGTGACAGAGATGAGAGAGAGAGCAAAGATAGGAAAGCTCTTGGATGAGATAGATTAGAGTGATAACAGCAGGCCTCCCACTCAGACACACAGTGACAGTCCAAGTCATTTCAAATTGGGGCCCCGCTGCGTGTGATACAGAGGCCAGGGAGAGGCCGCTCACTGAAAGATCCAGCAGGTCACCTGGATTAATTATACCCAACCAGGAAAGTCATTTTAAACTGGTCCCTCATACAGAAGTAGCTAAATGGGTTAGAGGGAGCGAGTGGAGTTTCAAATATGCTGGGGAAATTGCGGATAACTATGAGGTATTTATGGAAAAGAGTTAGCCAAGCGACTAAAGACACTGAGAGTGCCTGTAACAGTAAGCTGGGAGAGTGACAAGAAGGTTGCGTTTCTATTTGAACTATGTCATGCATCCTCCTATATTGATACATTTTCTATTCATGACTTGAATTTCAATTAATCTGACTTCAACTGGAATTGACCAAAACTTTGGGTGTGACAGGGTCCCAAAGGAATCAATGTATCAGCATAAGCAGTTGCAGAGAGATAGTGGCTTTGAGAGAGAATGAAAGAGGTTCAAAATGACTAAGGATTCTAATTATGCAGACATTGCAGAGGCAGCGCTCGTTTGTGTAGCGTGGCTGATGATAAGAGTTCCAATTAAAGCAGAAGAACCTGTCAGCAGTGGCTTTGATAATGCTGAATGTGGTAGCTGAGATCAGAGCACATCCCTATTTATACTGATTAAATAGAGGTAACAGTACTTACAGTTATTTCTGTACTGATGAAAAAGCTTTCCACATAAATATTAAGGCATTTTATTCAAATGTTATAGGAATCCTACAGAGCAGAACACGAGGGAAAGGATTCAGACCAAATCTGAGTGTGAACACGTTTTTACTCTGGCACGACATACAGTTGAAGTCGGAGGTTGACATACACCTTAGCCAAATACATTTAAACTCAGTTCTTCACAATTCCTGACATTTAATTCTAGTAAAAATTCCCTGTCTTAGGTCAGTTAGGATCACCACTTTATTTTAAGAATGTGAAATGTCAGAATAATAGTAGAGAGAATGATTTATTTCAGCTTTTATTTCTTTCATCACATTCCCAGTGGGTCAGAAGTTTACATCCACTCAACTAGTATTTAATAGCATTGCCTCTAAATTGTTTAACTTGGGTCAAATGTTTCGCGTAGCCTTCCACAAGCTTCCCACAAAACTTTGGGTGAATTTGGTCCATTCCTCCAGACAGAGCTGGTGTAACTGGGTCAGGTTTGTACGCCTGCTTCCTCACACACGCTTTTTCAGTTCTACCCACAAATGTTCTATAGGTTTGAGGTCAGGGCTTTGTGATGGCCACTCCAATCCCTTGACTTTGTTGTCCTTAAGCCATTTTGCCACAGCTTTGGAAGTATGCTTGGGGTCATTGTCCATTTGGAAGACCCATTTGCGACCAAGCTTTAACTTCCTGACTGATGTCTTGAGATGTTGTTTCAATATATCCACATCATTTCCCTACCTCATGATGCCATCTATTTTGTGAAGTGCACCAGTCCCTTCTGCAGCAAAGCACCCCCACAACATGATGCTGCCACCCGCGTGCTTCATGGTTGGGATGGTGTTCTTTGGCTTGCAAGCCTCCCCCTTTTCCTCCAAACATGACGATGGTCATTATGGTCATTATGGCCAAACTGTTCTATTCTAGACCAGAGAACATTTCTCCTTGTCCCCATGTGCAGTTGCAAACCGTAGTCTGGCTTTTTTATGGCGGTTTTGGAGCAGTGGCTACTTCCTTGCTGAGCGGCCTTTCAGGTTATGTCGATATACTTTTGTACCTGTTTCCTCCAGCATCTTCACAAGGTCCTTTGCTGTTGTTCTGGGATTGATTTGCACTTTTCGCACCAAAGTAAGTTAATCTTTAGAAGACAGAACGCGTCTCCTTCCTGAGCGGCATGATGGCTGGGTGGTCACATGGCGTTTATACTTGCTTACTATTGTTTGTACAGATGAATGTGATACCTTCAGGCTTTTGGAAATTGCTCCCAAAGATGAACCAGACTTGTGGAGTTCTACCATTTTTTTTTTTAAGGTCTTGGCTGATTCCTTTTGATTTTCCCATGATGTCAAGCAAAGAGGCACTGAGTTTGAAGGTAGGCCTTGAAATACATTCACAGGTACATTCACAGGACTCAAATTATGTCAATTAGCCTATCAGAAGCTTCTAAAGCCTTGACATCATTTCCTGGAATTTTCCAAGTTGTTTAAAGGCACAGTCAACTTAGTGTATGTAAGTTTCTGACCCACTAGAATTGTGATACAGTGAATTATACGTGAAATAATCTGTCTGTAAACAATTGTTGAAAAAATGACTTGTGTCATGCACAAAGTAGATGTCCTAACCAACTTGCCAAAACTATAGTTTGTTAACAAGAAATTTGTGGAGTGGTTGAAAAACAAGTTTTAATGACTCCTAAATGCATGTAAACTTCAGACTTCAACTGTATTAGTCCTGCTACACCAATTATTCAACCATTTTAAGTATCATTCTAGTATAGTCATGATTATTCAGCTTGGGGTCTGACTCTAAGGGAAGTGAGATAGCCCTGGCATAACAACATCCACACAGATATCTATCTAGCAGCATCTCCCTAACTAACATGAACAGTAACATGAGCAGTAACATGAGCAGTAACATCAACAGTAACATCAACAGTAACATCAACAGTAACATCAACAGTAACATCAACAGTAACATCAACAGTAACATGAGCAGTAACATGAGCAGTAACATGAGCAGTAACATCATGTTACTGTTGATGTTACTGTTGATGTTACTGCTCATGTTACTGTTGATGTTACTGCTGATGTTACTGCTGATGTTACTGTTCATGTTACTGTTGATGTTACTGTTGAACAGTAACATCAACAGTAACATCAACAGTAACATCAGCAGTAACATCAACAGTAACATCAACAGTAACATCAGCAGTAACATCAACAGTAACATGAACAGTAACATCAGCAGTAACATCAGCAGTAACATCAACAGTAACATCAACAGTAACATCAGCAGTAACATCAACAGTAACATGAACAGTAACATGAGCAGTAACATCAACAGTAACATCAACAGTAACATCAACAGTAACATGAACAGTAACAAGAGCAGTAACATCAACAGTAACATGAGCAGTAACATCAACAGTAACATCAACAGTAACATGAGCAGTAACATGAGCAGTAACATCAACAGTAACAAGAACAGTAACATCAACAGTAACATGAGCAGTAACATCAACAGTAACATGAGCAGTAACATCAACAGTAACATCAATAGTAAATGACAGGCTCATATGGGCTCTGACTGCTGCACAATGAACACAGCTATTATGTCTTCTGACAACGCACCCCTCTATTGGCCCACTCAGCCCTTCCCCCCCACACACACTAACCACAGACACACTAACCACACACACTCACTAACCACACACACACACTAACCACACACACACTAACCACACACACACTAACCCCACACACACACTAACCACATACACACTAACCACATACACACTAGCCACACACACACACTAACCACGTAACCCCACACACTAACCCCACACACACTAACCCCACACATACAACCACACACACACTAACCCCACACATACTAACCACACACACACTAACCCCACACACACTAACCACACACACACTAACCACACACCACACAACCACAACCTCACATACACCAACCACACACACACTAACCACACACACACCAACCACACACACACCAACCACACACACACTAACCACACACACACTAACCACACACACACTAACTACCACACACACACCAACCACACACACACTAACCACACACACACTAACCACACACACACTACCACACACACACCACACACACAACCACACACACACACTAACCACACACACACTAACCACACACACTACACACACACAATAACCACACTAACCACACACACACTAACCACACACACACTAACCACACACAACACCAACCACATACACCTAATCACACACACACCACCCACACACACACTAACCACACACACTAACCACACACACACACCACCACACACACACTAACCCCACACACACTAACCACACACACACCAACCCCACACACACCAACCACACACACACTAACCACACACACACACTAACCACACACACACACACACTAACCACCACACACAACCACACACACACTAACCCCACACACACTAACCACACACACACACTAACCACACACACACTAACCCCACACACACCAACCACTCACACACCAACCACACACACACTAACAACACATACACCACCCACACACACACTAACCACACACACACTAACCACACACACACACTAACCACACACACACCAACCACACACACACTAACCACACACACACACAACCACACACACACACACTAACCACAACCAACCACACACACACACTAACCACATACACACCACCCACACACACACTAACCACACACACAACCCCACCCACTAACCACAGACACACTAACCACACACACACTAACCACACACACACTAACCATATGCATTTCAGATTTCTGGAAGATTTCACTTTCTCGCAACCAAAGGAGAGCACTCGCTGGACACAGCAGCAAATCATGAGGATAATGAGGACTGCACTGAACCAGTAAATTGTATGTATGTTATATTGTTACATGCACTCCCGCACATATGTGCACACACATACACACATGTACCTACAGTAGAATAATTTGATGGAGGGAGGGCAGAGAGAGTGAAGAAAAGCAAGGATAGCAGCCAGATCCGGCGCCAGGATAAAGTGACTGAGGGGGCAGTTGAAATCGGCGAGGGTGCACCATTTATTTTGGGTTCTTGCATTGGAATTATCCTTAACAAAAACACAAAGGCAACATGTAAAGTGCTTCATGTTTCATGAGCTGAAATAAAATACAAGATAAAAGATCCCAGAAATGTTCCATATGCACAAAAATCTTATTTCTCTCCAATGTTGTTCACAAATGTTTTTACATCCCTGTTAGTGAGCATTTCCTCATTTGCCAAGACAACCCATCCACCTGACAGGTGTGGCATATCAAGAAGTCGATTAAACAGCATGATCATTACACAGGTGCACATTGTGCTGGGGGACAATAAAAGGACCTTCTAAAATGTGCAGTTTTAACACACAACACAATGCCAAAGATGTCTCAAGTTTTGAGGGAGCGTGCAATTGGCATGCTGACTGCAGGAATGTCCACAATAATTTAATGTTCATTTCTCTACCATAACACACCTCCAACATTGTTTTAGAGAATTTGGCAGTTTGTCCAACCGGCCTCACAACCACAGACTACGTGCATGGCGTTGTGTGGCGAGCGGTTTTCTGACGTCAACGTTGAACGTTGTGAACAGAGTGCCCCATGGTGGCGGTGGGGTTATGGTATGGGCAGGCATAAGCTACGGACAACGAACACTATTGCATTATATCGATGGTCATTTGAATGCACAGAGATACCGTGACGAGATCCTGAGGCCCATTGTCGTGCCACTCATCACCCACCATCACAGCATGATAATGCATGGCTCCATGTCGCAAGGACCTGTACACAATTCCTGGAAGCTGAAAATGTCCCAGTTCTTCCATGGCCTGCATAGTCACCAGACATGTCACCCATCAAGCATGTTTGTGATGCTCTGGATCGACGTGTACGACTGCATGTTCCAGTTCCCACCAATATCCAACAACTTCACACAGCCATCAAATAGGAGTGGGACAATATTCCACCGGCCACAATCAACAGACTGATCAACTCTATGTGAAGGAGATGTGTCGCACTGCATGGTGGTCACACCAGATACTGACTGGTTTTCTGATTCACACCCCTACCTTTTTATTTTTAAGGTATCTGTGACCAACAGATGCATATCTGAATTCCCAGTCATGTGAAATCCATAGATTAGGTCCGAATGAATTTATTTAAATGGCTGATTTCCTATATGAACTGTAACTCGGTAAAGTCTTTGAAATTGTTGCATGTTGCATGAATATTTTCATATTTTTGTTGAGTATATATTGAATTCTGCTTATATCACGCGAAACCACAATAAACATACAGTTCAAATGCAGAGACTCCAAGATCATTGAGTACTTTTGAAGTGACAGGTAGGCTACAGATTTCGCGCCAATCTCCGCTGCGCTGTATCAGCACAATAGACATCGCCCTACACACTAAAGCAAGGCCGTTTTGGTAATGAAATATAGGCTGCAAGCTAGATAGGCTGTTTGTAGTAGGTGAATTACCCTATGTGAATGCAGCCGCACACACAGCTGTCTTACCAAAATAATCCAGACTAAATGCTGAATGTAGTAGCCGAGTTATTCATGCATGCAAACAAAAATACTGAATAGTAGTTTGGCTTAGAATACCGACACAACTGTGAAGGTGAATGAATGAAACAGCAGTACCAAGTGGTAGGCCTAGTAAATCAAATAATGTATCGATAAAATCGTGACACAATCCATATTTAGGCTGGTTACATGAACAGTAAACAAATGCAGCAAACAAAAGGTTAATGGATGTAACGATCGTTGATAACTGGCATAAAACAAGAAATATACAGCTTTGTATGGAACGAAACGTACAGCTTTGTAGGGCTAAAAAGCAACAACACAAAATCAAGATCCCACACACAAGAGGTGGAAAAAAGGCTGCCTAAATATGATCCCCAATCATAGACAACGATAGACAGCTGCCTCTGATTGGGAACCATACCAAGCCAACCTAGAAATAAATAAACTAGAATGCCCACCCTAGTCACACCCTTACCTAACCAGATAGAGAAATAAAAGGATCTCTAAGGTCAGGGTGTGACAGTACCCCCATCCCCCAACCTCAAAGGTGCGGACTCCGGCCGCAAAACCTGACTCTATAGGGGAGGGTCCGGGTGGGCATCCAGCCTCGGTGGTGGCTCCGGTGCGGGATGTCGACCCCACTCCGCTCGCGGATCCGCCAGCTTAGGTGGCGACTCTGGTGCGGGGATAGTCGCCGGAAGCTCTGGACCAGGGATCGTCGCCAGAGACTCCGGACCGTGGATTGTCAACGGGGGAACCGGGCAGTGGATCGTCGCCGGAGGAACCGGACCGTGGATCGTCACCGGAAGCTCTGGACCGTGGACCGTCGCCAGAGGAAACGGACCGTGGGTCGTCATTGGCCGTGGGTCGTCATTGGAGGGTCCGGGCCATGGATCATCGCTGAAGGCTCCGGGCCATGGATCATCACTGGAGGATTCGGGCCATGGATCATCACTGGAGGCTCTGGACTGGGAACCATCTCTGTAGGCTCCCAACTGCAGACTGTCGCAGGAGGCTCCGGACTACGGATCATCACTGGAGGCTCAGGACTGGGAACCGTCTCTTGAGGTTCCAGACTGCAGACCGTCGCTGGAGGCTCCAGACTGCAGACCGTCGCTGGAGGTTCCGGACTGCCAACCGTCG
Organism: Oncorhynchus tshawytscha; assembly: GCF_018296145.1. NCBI lineage: Eukaryota > Metazoa > Chordata > Actinopteri > Salmoniformes > Salmonidae > Oncorhynchus > Oncorhynchus tshawytscha. The sequence continues at coordinate 15,154,698 of NC_056450.1, read as the reverse complement.
CTGGAGGCTCTGGACTGCCGACCGTCGCTGGAGGCTCTGGACTGCAGACCGTCGCTGGAGGCGTAACGGGCTGGGGAGAAACACAGGAGGCCTGGAGTGTGGAGCTGGCACAGGACGTACCGGGCTGGGGAGACGCACAGGAGGCCTGGAGCGTGGAGCTGGCACAGGATGTACCGGGTTGTGGAGGCGCACTGGAGGTCTGGAGCGTAGAGCTGGCACAACGGGTCCTGGACAGATGACAACCTTCGCAAGGCAAGTGCGGGGAGCAGGCACAGGACGTACCGGGCTGTGGAGGCACACTGGAGACACAGTGCGTAGAACCAGCACACATTGTACTGGAACGATAACACGCTCCTCAAAGCGAGTGCGGAGAGCTGGCACAGGACGTGCAGGGCTGGGGAGGCGTACTGGAGATCTGGTGCGTGGAGCCGGTACAGTCTTCACCAGACGGCTATCACGCTCCTCAGGATGAGTACGGAGAGCTGACTCAGGACGTGCAGGGCTGGGGAGGCGTACTGGAGACACGGTGCGTAGAAACGGAACACATTGTACCGGAACGATAACACGCTCCTCAAAGCGAGTGCGGAGAGCTGGCACAGGTGGCATTAAACTGAGGACATGCTCCTAGGGCGAATGTCGTGCCTCATGCACCAACACAACAGATCTCTCATAACTCTCTCCTCCAATTTCCCCATCAAGTCACTGACTGTCTCTGATTCACTCCCTTCACTCCCCTCCAAGTTCACTTTCCTCTCCCAGACTGGCTCTGGTTCACCCCTCGGCTCCGCCGTCCACCCCGTGTGGACTGGCTCTGGTTCACCCCTCGGCACCGCCGACCCCATTTCGCACGTTGCGTATCTCAATATCAAATATCTTTGTAAAATAGTTGCTATTGAGCTCATAATTAAGAGTTGAGAAATAAAAAGTATAACTACAGACAGATGAGAACATCCTCTCTTCATCTGTGACAACAGGATAGCTGGGTTTTCCCAGCAATTGGATTTTATGTTAAACAATCAGAAAACTATTTTGCTGCTCTACACAGCAACAGGCCCCAGCAAAACAGTTACAGGGACAGGCAGGCAGACACTTTCATTACAGGAATCATGAGGATAATGAGGACTGCACCGATGCAACCAGTACAGTTTTTTTTCTCCCACAAGAAGGTGTCAAAGGGTTGCAAAATGCGACCAAATGTTTGCAGTCTGGAGACCTGCCATGTAGGCTTTTCACTATAGGCATACTCTCTAACTTCTGTTTTACTTCAATAAAAAAGGCCTCCATCTTCGCAAACAACAGTAGCCTAGGCCAAGGCTCTCTCTCCTCAGTATCAGGGCATCCCTGAACAATTTGACTGGCAATATTTTTATTTATTGGCTTTTCATTTATTTATCGGCTAGAAAGCCGGCAATTACCGGCTAACGGAAACCCTGTGCCTCGGTGGCTTTCCATAGTCCCCCTACACACACAATGGCACACAATGGCACTCTGTCCCAAATTTCAACTGAGGGGGCTAAGCCCCTTTTTGCCCCCTCGTGGAGCCGAGTACGATAGCAGCACACAGGGAGTGAATAAGGAGAGTGACACTAACCACGTTTCCAACCTTTTTATGCAAGTAAAGTACATGTCGGATAGAAAACGTCATGACAGTGCTGATGGAAATGTGCAAATATTGATATACAGTGCAATCGGAAAGTATACAAACCCCTTCCCTTTTTCCACATTTTGTTACGTTACAGCCTTATTCTAAAATGGATTTAAAAAAAAACAGAAATACCTTGTTTATATAAGTATTCAGATCATTTGCTATGAGACACGAAATTGAGCTCAGGTGCATCCTGTTTTCATGGATCATCCTTAATATGTTTCTACAACTTGATTGGAGTCCAACTGTGGTGAATTCAATTGATTGGACATGATTTGGAAAGGCACACACCTGTCTATATAAGGTTACACTGTTAACAGTTCATGTCAGAGCAAAAACCAAACCATGAGGTCGAAGGAATTGTCCATAGAGCTCCGAGACAGGATTGTGTCGAGGCACAGATCTGGCGTAGGGTACCAACACATTCCTTTCTAGATGTGGCCCCCTGGATAAACTGAGCAATCGGGGGAGAAGGGCCTTGGTCAGGGAGGTAACCAAGAACCCGATGGTCACTCTAAACAGAGCTCCAGAGTTCCTGTGTGGAGATGAGAGAACATTCCCGAAGGACAACCATCTCTACAGAACTCCACCAATCAGGCCTTGATGGTAGAGTGACCAGACGGAAGCCACTCCGAAGTAAAAGGCACATGACAGCCCGCTTGTAGTTTGCTAAGAGGCACCTAAAGGACTGTCAGACCATGAGAAACTCTGATGAAACCAAGATTGAACTCTTTGGCCTGAATGCCAAGCGTCATGTCTGGAGGAAACCTGGCACCTTCGCTGCAGTGAAGCAAGAGGGTGGCAGCATCATGCTGTGGGGATGTTTTTCCGTGGCAGGGACTGGGAGACTAGTCAGGATCGAGGGAAAGATGAACGGAGGAAAGTACAGAGAGATCCTTGATGAAAACCTGCTCCAGAGCACTCAGGACCTCAGACTGGGTGAAGGTTCACCTTTTAACAGGATGTCTGAATGTCCAAAAATAGCTGTGCAGCGACGCTCCCCATCCAACCTGACAGAGCTTGAGAGGATCTGCAGAGAAGAATGGGAGAAACACAAATACAGGTGTGCCAAGCTTGTAGCGTCATACCCAAGAGGACTCAACGCTGTAGTCGCTGCCAAAGATGCTTCAACAAAGTACTGAGTAAAGGGTCTGAATACTTTTGTAAAATGTGATAGTTCAGTTTGACATTTTTAATATATTTGCACACATTTCTAAAAACCTGTTTTTGGTTTGTCATTATGGGGTATTGTGTGTAGATTAATGAGGAAAAAAATATATTGAATCCATTTTAGAATAAGGCTGTAACATAACAAAATGTGGAAAAAGTCAAGTGGTCTGAATACTTTCCGAATGCACTGTAAACATAATAACCACCATATCGAGGAAAACATCAGAGTGCAAATATCAGAGTGGACACACTCTATATAATGCTAAGTTTTTTTGTGACAAAACAACCAGTACAGTTGAAAATGCGATTAAATTTAACTGCAAATTTAACTACGTCATCTCACACAGCCTTTTATCCGCAACAAGTCCATTTGAAGGAAACCCATCTCTGGTGGGAAAATGCGCATATTGTTTATCTGCAGATTTTTTTTATATTCGTATGAAAATCTGTTGCCAATTGGATGGAGAGAGGAAGCGAAGAGTGGGAGGAGAGAGAGAAGGACAGAGGTTGTATACGGAGGAGGCCAAGGGGGGGAAATAATCAAGTCAAGAGGAGCGGAGCGGAGGAGAGGAGAGGTAATAGTGGAAGAGGCAACAGAAATATGGTGTGTGGAGGGGTGTTCACAGTACAAATAAAGGACTTCCTCCAACACACAGCAGGGTAAATAGAGTGTCAGGACATGTCAGTGTGTAGTTGAGTCTATCTATCTATAGAGGAAGAGTAAGAGAGACTCATAACAACTTACAGTATTGTATACAGTTTAATTATTCAGACCCTTCTCTCAGTACTTTCTTGAAGAACCTTTGGGAGCGATTACAGCCTCAAGTCTTCTTGGGTATGACCCTACAAGTTTGGCACACCTGTAATTGGGGAGTTTCTCCCATTTTTCTCTGCAGATCCTCTCAAGCTCTGTGAGGTTGGATGGGGAGCGTCGCCGCAAAGCTATTTTCAGGTCTCTCCAGAGATTATCGATTGGGTTCAAGTCCGGACTCTGGTTGGGCCACATTCAGAGACTTGTCCCGAAGCCAATCCTGCGTTGTCTTGGCTGTGTGCTTAGGGTCGTTGTCCTGTTGGAAGGTGAACCTTCACCCCAGTCTGAGTTGCTGAGCACTCTGGAGCAGGTTTTCATCGAGGATCTCTCTGTACTTTGCTCTATTCATCTTTCCCTCCATCCTGACTAGTCTCCCAGTCACTGCCACTGAAAAACATCCCCACGGCATGATGCTAACACCCCCATGCTTCACCGTAGGGATGGTGCCAGTTTTCCTCCAGATGTGACTCTTGGCATTCAGGCCAAAGAGTTCATTCTAGGTTTCATCAGACCAGAGGATCTTTTTTCTCATGGTTTGACAGTCCTTTAGGTGCCTTTTGACATATTCCAAGCGGGCTGTCATGTGCCTTTTACTGAGGTCTGGCCACTCTACCATAAAGGCCTCCCATCTCCACAGAGGAAGTCTGGAGCTCTGTCAGAGTGACAATCGGTTTCCTGGTCACCTCCCTGACCAAGGCCCTTCTCCCCCGATTGCTCAGTTTGGCTGGGCGGCCAGCTCTAGGGAGAGTCTTGGTGGTTCCAAACTTCTTCCATTTAAGAATGATGGAGCCAACTGTGTTCTTGGGAACCTTCAATGCTGCAGAAATGTTGTGGTACCCTTCCCCAGATCTGGGTATCAACAAAATCCTGTATAGGATTGTGGACAATTCCTTCAACCTCATGGATTGTTTTTTTTGCTCTGACATGCACTGTCAACTGTTGGACCTTATATAGACAGGTGTGTGCCTTTCCAAATCATGTCCAATCAATTGAATTTACCACAGGTGGACTCAAATCAAGATGTAGAAACATCTCAAGGATGATCAATGGAAAAAGGAGTCACCTGAGCTCAATTTCGAGTCTCATAGCAAAGGGTCTGAATACTTATGTAAATAAGGTATTTCTGTTTTTTTTTTTTTTATTTGCAAAAATTTGCAAAAATTTGCAAACATTTCTAAAAACTGTTTCTGCTTTGTCATTATGGGGTATTGTGATGTCATTATGGGGTATTGTGATGTCATTATGGGTATTGTGAATTCATTGTGGGGTATTGTGTGTAGATTGATGAGGATTTGTATTTATTTAATCAATTTTAGAATAAGGCTGTAACGTAACAAAATGTGGGAAAAGGGAAGGGGTCTGAATACTTTCTGAATGCACAGTCATCTCTGCCATTGGGTCAGTATCGTTACCTGTTTCCTATTGTATATCTTGAACAATTCAACTCTGATACGCATTACAGTTCATGGCCAGTAAGGGATCACATTCACTAGCCTGAGCCAGTAACCAGGCACAAACCTACTTTAACCAACTGAAGCACAAGCCTCTTGAAAAACCTTTTATTTCAACATTTGCATTTTTCTATTCACTATCTACAGATGGGAGTGTGTGTGTGGGAGCCTACTGCGTCATACACCCCCCCCCGTCTACAGATGAGAATGTGTATGTGGGGAGCCGCCCCCCGCCCCCCTCCCAGTGTGCGCTGCCTCTAGCCTAAAGTTAAGTGTTTTTCGAAACCCCCTCCCCCTATTCTGGGCTCCGAGTCTCCCGCTGCTTGGCAACAGCGCGGACTGCCTGTGTGGGCGTTTGGTGCTGAGTGCCAGGCGATAGAGGCGCTCATTTACCGGAGAAGAAGAGGGGCATGATTACAATTACCTCCATCTATGTAGCAGCAGCACCTGCTATCTATTGGAGCTCTCTAGTAGAGTAAACAATACCACTGTGTGTACTACCCTAAAATTAGGGTTTTAATACTATGCTGGGTGGGTTTACCTATCAGATTTGCTGGTGGTTGTTTGGAGAGACACAATTAGGTTTCATTAAGAGTAGAAGAGGTGGGAAGCCAAATGTACTGAAGAGACTGACATTACGTCAGGCTGTCACAGGATCAGTTAGTCAGTGTAAAAATGATAATGATCCCTCATAACATTTCACCAAAGAAAAAGTTGCCCAACTTTACCAATTGAGGAGACCTGTAGCTTACCCTCCAATGAAAAATCTCTCTCTCTCTCTCTCTCTCTCTCTCTCTCTCCTCCATACTATTGCCTGTCCTTCACTCCTCTCCTGGTCTCACTCCTACCCTCTCCTCTCTTCGCTTCTCTCCCTCTCTCTATTCTCTCTCTCGCCTACAGAGTTCTTTCAAGAGGAGCTCACAGCGTTCCCACGGTAACCAGACTTCTGCTCCACAGCGCTGCGTGCACATGTGTTTCACTGCGTCTCGTCGTCACACTACCACTTGTCTACATCTGAATGCCAAAGACACTGAATCAGGCAATAGTTAAGCAATCCACAATGGCCAGTGGCCAAAGGACAGCTGACATGTCAACTACAGCGAACTGGCTCAGTCCAATCACAGCCATAGATAGATATATGGACAGATCAGTATAGTAATAATGCAGATATAATGTCCTCAGTCAGTCAATGCTAAACCTTCCTACAGCACTCAGAATAACATTTCCAAATGACAAATCCTATAGTTTCTCTTCTGTACAGTACAATCCCCCTAAATGTTTCTTCTTACAGTGGACCTAGGACTGGAGCTCACATGATAAAGCAGTCTACTATGCAACACTGAAAACAAACTCCTAGCTTACACTCAAATAAAATAGATGCTAAACTGAATGCACATTCTAGGGGTCAAGAGTGCATCTTTTATAATAGTTAACCTACTCATGTGTCAACAAAAGAATGTCATAAGTCATCATTTTAATTTCCTGCCTCTGTGCTGATTACCACAGTGCATCTCTAAATGACTATGTCACCACTCGGGAACTGTTATTCTGTACACAACCACTAATTTACGGGAGCAAATGACTAACCGTGATCGTTCTAGCTCCAAGCTGCTGTGACATCAGTGGAGGAGGTGGGGGTGTTTAAACCCAGCGTCAACCCACCCCTGTGTGAATATGTGAAGTGAGGGGGTCTGGGAGAGGCAAGGTAGAGGATGGAAGCACAACATCGTAACTGCCGTAGGGAACGCTTTACAGTTTCCACAGCAACCATGTTTTACACAATATTTTATAAAACCTAAGTCAAGGACAGTGCACTCCGCTTTAACACCAATCAATATCAATATCCAACAATCTGTCTTCACACTTCACAAGGTCACAGTAAGGTTTTTGAAGCATTGCAGCACCACTTTATGTTCGAGCCTACTAGAGCTAGAACTGAATACCAAACAGAGTGGACCGACAGAACCATTAAACGTTTCTATAGAATGGAATATAAAGAAACAACCTAAAGAAACACACTGTCTGTCTCTCTCCAGCGAGTAGAGGTGTGTAGGGTTGAGACCTTGGCTTTGATTGCTGTGCAGTGACATGAAATCCCTGGGAGTTCCACTGAGTGGTGAGCGCAGTGCGAGCACGTGCAGAGAGAGCCAAGGTCATTGGTCGAGCCACTCAGGAGACAGGGACGGGGGGGGCTCAGGTCCAATTGGACACGGTCATCATGACCATGACACTACCTGACCTCGTAAAGACCGACACATCACAGGAGACAACACTCCCATGGTCGAGGAATAGGCTGCGGTCTCAGATTACGGTCCCCTCCATGTGGAGAGACGCACAATATGATATCAAACAATATGACACATTGCATCATCACAATTCTTAGATAGAATGTGCCTTTTCTCTCAAGAAAATATAAAAGGAAAGTGTTTTTGTGACTGTAGGGTAGAATGTGAGAGCAGACTACACAACCAGTAAACGCCTCCATGTAGGGAATGTAGTGGGAGGAGATTCACTACTTGTTGAAGAGGATGCTGCTGACTTCTGGGCATCTTTACTAGAGAGGGTCCAGAGAGATCTTATTATCTTATATTGCATACTGCTGTTTATTGGTATTGGTCAAGCAGGTTGAGCTAGATCCTATTCCCAGATCTGCCCGAGGCAAAGTTTTTTTTCAGCAGTAACTTTTCAGCAGTACTTCAATGTTAAAGAGGCTTGAGGGGCTTCTGTCAGATAATCAAATGAATGATGTAATCATTGATGATTATCGTCAACATCTATCATGCCTTCAGTCAAAAAAAAGGAGAATGGGTAAACCAGATGGTGATGGAGGAGAAAAGAGGGAGTGAGTGATGGGAGGGAGGGTGAGAGGATTCAAAAGTAATTTCTGCAGCTCCTCTGAGTCATATCTGCAGCAGAGAGAAACAGAAACACTGAGGGGGAGAGAGAGAGAGAGAGAGAGAGAGAGAGAGAGAGAGAGAGAGAGAGAGAGGAAGTGGTGGAGGGAGTGAAAAATATGGAGTGCAGAAAAAGAAAGAGAGAGAGAGAAGGATGGAGTGGAGAGGAAGAGAGAGAGTGAGTGTGTGTGTGAGAGATTCAACAGAATTAGCTTCCTCTGCAACAAAAGCCCAAACCATCCCCTGCATTTCAAAACTGAATTAATGTCAGCCTACAAAGCAGAGGAAATATCTACATGTAGTGCCCTGAAGAGAGGCAGAGAGGGGAGGGAGGACAGGAAGAGGCAGGGGGGAGGGAGGACAGGAAGAGGCAGAGAGGGGAGGGAGGACAGGAAGAGGCAGGGGGAGGGAGGACAGGAAGAGGCAGGGGGAGGGAGGACAGGAAGAGGCAGGGGGAGGGAGGACAGGAAGAGGCAGGGGGAGGGAGGACAGGAAGAGCCAGAGAGGGGAGGGAGGACAGGAAGAGGCAGGGGGATGGAGGACAGGAAGAGGCAGGGGGAGGGAGGACAGGAAGAGGCAGAGAGGGGAGGGAGGACAGGAAGAGGCAGAGAGGGGAGGGAGGACAGGAAGAGGCAGGGGGAGGGAGGACAGGAAGAGGCAGGGGGAGGGGGAGGACAGGAAGAGGCAGGGGGAGGGAGGACAGGAAGAGGCAGGGGGAGGGAGGAGGGAGGACAGGAAGAGGCAGGGGGAGGGAGGACAGGAAGAGGCAGGGGGAGGGAGGACAGGAAGAGGCAGGGGGAGGGAGGAGGGAAGAGGCAGGGGGAGGAAGAGGCAGGGGGAGGGAGGACAGGAAGAGGCAGGGGGGGAGGGAGGACAGGAAGAGGCAGGGGGAGGGAGGACAGGAAGAGGCAGGGGGAGGGAGGACAGGAAGAGGCAGGGGGAGGGAGGACAGGAAGAGGCAGGGGGAGGGAGGACAGGAAGAGGCAGGGGGAGGGAGGACAGGAAGAGGCAGGGGGAGGGAGGACAGGAAGAGGCAGGGGGAGGGAGGACAGGAAGAGGCAGGGGGAGGGAGGACAGGAAGAGGCAGGGGGAGGGAGGACAGGAAGAGGCAGGGGGAGGGAGGACAGGAAGAGGCAGGGGGAGGGAGGACAGGAAGAGGCAGGGGGAGGGAGGACAGGAAGAGGCAGGGGGAGGGAGGACAGGAAGAGGCAGGGGGGGAGGACAGGAAGAGGCAGGGGGAGGGAGGACAGGAAGAGGCAGGGGGAGGGAGGACAGGAAGAGGCAGGGGGAGGAGGACAGGAAGAGGCAGGGGGGAGGGAGGACAGGAAGAGGCAGGGGGAGGGAGGACAGGAAGAGGCAGAGGGGGAGGGGAGGACAGGAAGAGGCAGGGGGAGGGAGGACAGGAAGAGGCAGGGGGAGGGAGGACAGGAAGAGGCAATGGGGGAGGGAGGACAGGAAGAGGCAGGGGGATGGAGGACAGGAAGAGGCAGGGGGAGGGAGGACAGGAAGAGGCAGAGGGGAGGGAGGACAGGAAGAGGCAGGGGGAGGGAGGACAGGAAGAGGCAGGGGGAGGGAGGACAGGAAGAGGCAGGGGGAGGGAGGACAGGAAGAGGCAGGGGGAGGGAGGACAGGAAGAGGCAGGGGGAGGGAGGACAGGAAGAGGCAGGGGGAGGGAGGACAGGAAGAGGCAGGGGGAGGGAGGACAGGAAGAGGCAGGGGGAGGGAGGACAGGAAGAGGCAGGGGGAGGGAGGACAGGAAGAGAAGAGGCAGGGGGAGGGAGGACAGGAAGAGGCAGGGGGAGGGAGGACAGGAAGAGGCAGGGGGAGGGAGGACAGGAAGAGGCAGAGGGGGAGGGAGGACAGGAAGAGGCAGGGGGAGGGAGGACAGGAAGAGGCAGGGGGAGGGAGGACAGGAAGAGGCAGGGGGAGGGAGGACAGGAAGAGGCAGGGGGAGGGAGGACAGGAAGAGGCAGGGGGAGGGAGGACAGGAAGAGACAGGGGGAGGGAGGACAGGAAGAGGCAGAGGGGAGGGAGGACAGGAAGAGGCAGGGGGAGGGAGGACAGGAAGAGGCAGGGGGCAGGGGAGGACAGGAAGAGGCAGGGGGAGGGAGGGAGGACAGGAAGAGGCAGGGGGAGGGAGGACAGGAAGAGGCAGGAAGGGCAGGGGGAGGGAGGACAGGAAGAGGCAGGGGGAGGGAGGACAGGAAGAGGCAGGGGGAGGGAGGACAGGAAGAGGCAGGGGGAGGGAGGACAGGAAGAGGCAGGGGGAGGGAGGACAGGAAGAGGCAGGGGGAGGGAGGACAGGAAGAGGCAGAGGGGGAGGGAGGACAGGAAGAGGCAGGGGGAGGGAGGACAGGAAGAGGCAGGGGGGAGGGAGGGAAGAGGCAGGGGGAAGAGGCAGGGGGCAGGGGGAGGAGGACAGGAAGAGGCAGGGGGAGGGAGGACAGGAAGAGGCAGGGGGAGGGAGGACAGGAAGAGGCAGGGGGAGGGAGGACAGGAAGAGGCAGGGGGAGGGAGGACAGGAAGAGGCAGGGGGAAGGAGGACAGGAAGAGGCAGGGGGAGGGAGGACAGGAAGAGGCAGGGGGAGGGAGGACAGGAAGAGGCAGGGGGAGGGAGGACAGGAAGAGGCAGGGGGAGGGAGGACAGGAAGAGGCAGGGGGAGGGAGGACAGGAAGAGGCAGAGGGGGAGGGAGGACAGGAAGAGGCAGGGGGAGGGAGGACAGGAAGAGGCAGGGGGAGGGAGGACAGGAAGAGGCAGGGGGGGAGGGAGGACAGGAAGAGGCAGGGGGGGGAGGGAGGACAGGAAGAGGCAGGGGGAGGGAGGACAGGAAGAGGCAGGGGGAGGGAGGACAGGAAGAGGCAGGGGGAGGTAGGACAGGAAGAGGCAGGGGGAAGGAGGACAGGAAGAGGCAGGGGGGGAGGGAGGACAGGAAGAGGCAGGGGGGAGGGAGGACAGGAAGAGGCAGGGGGAGGGAGGACAGGAAGAGGAAGAGGGGGGGGAGGGAGGACAGGAAGAGGCAGGGGGGAGGGAGGACAGGAAGAGGCAGGGGGCAGGGGGAGGGAGGACAGGAAGAGGCAGGGGGAAGGAGGACAGGAAGAGGACAGGAAGAGGGGAGGGAGGACAGGAAGAGGCAGGGGGAGGGAGGACAGGAAGAGGCAGGGGGAGGGAGGACAGGAAGAGGCAGGGGGAGGGAGGACAGGAAGAGGCAGGGGGGAGGGAGGACAGGAAGAGGTAGAGGGGGAGGGAGGAGAGAGAGCGAGATAAAGAGCTGCAAGGAAAGTAAAAAACAGCCACCACCTGCACAACGCTCACTTGAGGTTCTAAACCTCATTAGAAAATGAGGAAGAGGGGAAGCTCCAACTATTTATTATATAACACAGAAGCAATACTCAGCAACTCAATAGGGAAATGTTATGAGAAAGCAATTGTGACCAAGATCAAAGTTACTGCACGTGCTACAGGGGTAAAGTCTTTCACCGTGGGCAGAACGGTCATATCCTCCAATTAAAAGACACCATGATAACCATAAGAAACCAGGAGTGTTTACTGTCTAATAATGGACATCCCAGGAGATCATGCACACACACACACACACACACACACACACACACACACACACACACACACACACACACACACACACAAATAACTATCACCCCTGGGCCAGGAGTAATTATACTAAGGTCACACTAATTAATATTTCACACTCTCTCTGTGTGGGTCTCCTTCTCTATTTCACACATAGTCAGACACTCCCAAACATTTGCACAAGCATGCAAAAACGCACACACACTTACATAACAGAATACAAACAAACTCTCTGCATCCCAAATTATACTCTATTCACAAGTGCACAAAGTTTGACCACAGACCATGGGAAAGTAGTGCACTATGTAGGGACTATGGTGACATTTGGGACACATCCACTCCCATGGACTAAGACTGTGGTGATGATCTCAACTCTGCTGACCCCACTGGAGAGATGAAGGGATTGACGTCACATCAGATTCAATAACCCAAAGGGAAGAAGTTTTGAGTTGGGGATGGGGGGGGCATACAGTTGGCATACCGCTGAGAAGACAAGTTTTTAATTTCCACACATGGAGATAAAAAAAAATTGTAGGGTCCTTTTATAAACACATTTCATGCAGTTATACTTATTTCACATGATAGAAGACATCAGAAGAATATCTTCTAATACCACACAAATGGCCAAATGCAGGCTACTACTGTGCAACTCGCTATTCAGGTAGGATGCCATTTTTTAAACTTTATTTATTCCTTTTTTTGTATTTATAATACTTTGTTTCATCATTATTATTATTGTATATCATTGTTATTATTGTAGGCCTATTTATTAATCTAAGGCAATTCTTTAAATATGCAAATCTGTAACGAGTGCGCTGAGAGTCGGGAAGCAAGTTCAGGGAGTGAGTGTTTTAATAAATAAAATGAACACGAAACACAAACAACGCACCAACATGAACACAGAGTCAATAACACCTGAGGAGAGAACCAAGTGGAGTGACAGATATAGGGAAGATAATCAAGGAGGTGATGGAGTCTAGTCGAGTGTCATGAGGCGAAGGGGCGCGAGACGATGGTGACAGGTGTGCGGGATAATCAGCAGCCTGATGACCTAGAGGCCGGAGAGGGAGTAGACGTGACAAAAACGGATTTTGTTTAATTCTGTTCAGACTTTTTTGTTGGCTAAATTAAGTTCGATCTGTCTTTTTAATTGTGTGCTCTGTATTTAGTTTAAGATAGGCTGTTTGTAAAATAAATATAATTAGCCTATTGCTACTTGTTTATTAGGGTGGCAGGTAGCCTAGCGGTTAGAGTGTGGGAACAGTAACTGAAAGGTCGCTGGTTTGATAACCTAAGCTGACAAGGTAAAACATCTGTTGATGTGCCCTTGAGCAAGGCACTTTACCCCAATTTGCTCCAGGTGTGCCATACTACTTTGGCTGACCCTGTAAAACAACACATTTCACTGCACCAATCTGGTGTGTGACAATAAAACCTTATTTTAATATTTTGGGGGGAGGAACTGTAGGCACTAGCCTTTCTTGGTAATTGCTGTTATATAGCCTGTTAAAAACTTTTGTTAAGGCTTAAACCAGTTCGCAAATGTTTTGTTTTATTCTGTTGAGCCATTTTCTAGGGCCAAATTAAATTCAAACTGTAATGTTATGTTTGCAGCGATATAATATCCTGCTCGTATTTTCCCCTATAAACAATGGCTTGACTTACTTTTGATACTACCCCAAAAAGTTTAGAAACTATTGAGAAGGTTTGGTGTGGTGTGGCTATTAGCCTATTATGCTGCAGACCTATGATATGAAGGCAGTGCACACCGGCGCTCCACCTGACTCCAGACAGTTGAACTTGAGGCGAGGAAGAATGTTTAAGGCCTACCAGAGATACTCCTAGAATCTAACAATATAATGATTATCTTTATAAAAAATATTCGGATTGAAAAATGTAAAATGAGTCTTCTTCTGAACGCCTATATCTGTATAGCAGACGCAGTAGCCTTTCTGATGAAGTTAAAGAAATGCATCTTGGTGTCGTAGCATACCGCCAGCATTTCTCTGTCTCTCTCTCTGGGGCATACACTTCTCTTCCTTCATATTTCTTTTTTTAATATTAATATCATGCAGTGGACACCTAAGCCTATAGGTCTATGCATGCAATGCCCTTAATCCTTTAGTGCTCAAATCTCTGACAGCTGAACCGTGAGGTGGACATTTATTGTTTTAGGATAGTAAAAAACAACACAAAAAAAGGCAAAAAAGTTTTGCATATTGTCACGGATACCTCCGGAAATGTCAAATTACGCACACCTGGTTCCTATTTCCCACTGATTGATTTGTATAAATGTGCTCTTTGTTTCTCCATTGGACTGTCGATTGATGTTACAATGTCCGTTGGTCGTGTGAGTACCTGTGCTGTGTTTTCGGGTCTCACCCCATGTATGTATTTGAGGTACTCCTTGCTCTTTTGTTTGGGTTTAACCCTGTATTTTGTATATGTGTTTGTTTGGTCTTCGTCCCCGTGCCATTACATGGCACGCTTTGATTTCTGTGAATAAAAAACCCTAATACGCATTCCTGCACCTGTCTCCCGACTCTTTATACCAATGTGACACATATGATACACATCCAAACACAATGAAAAGTGTTTTTGTAATTTGTTATAGTCTGTTTTTAAGGACATGTAAATGTGGCTCATTTAACCTATATCCCTCGTTTATTGACGACCCTGGCTGCGTGGGTGGACACCCCAATGGGTTACGCACCCAGTGCATTATGGATGGCCAGTAAATTTCTCAAATGTCCGATAAACTAAAAAAATCTTCCCGGTCACTTGTCAGGCACCATATTTTCAGTCAAAGTTTAACAATCAAAGTGCTAAGGTTCGAGGTTCCAAAATCCTTCTATGGATTATATCTATGGCCACACTGTGTTGGAGTGCGTGTTTCCCAAATTGCTGCCTTCCCGACTCGACTGTAAGTGCTTGTGATAAAACTTACTCCACAGATTGTTTTGGAGAAGCGATCCTCTGTGGCTAAATGATGCTCTCTGGTGTAGTATTTTGAATTATTTGATTTATGTCTCTTCAGACAGGACAAATATCATTTTGGGGGAAATTGTTTTGTATAGCCTAATTTTTGCTAAATGATTTCAATGTATCCCCCAGAACCTTTACTTCCTGTGGCTATGCCTGAAGGCCTGCAACTCACACTGTTCATCTTCCCATTAGTGGATGCAGAGGGAATGGAGTATGGGACAGCTGTTTGGGCTACACCGCTGTGCTGCTGGAAGAAGAGATGGGCTAGTTTGTGCTGTTGTTACTGTGGTTCAGAAGCATAGTTTATCATCCTTTAAGTCAGGCCATTCTACTGAACATCACAGCCCTAGACATCAGAGCGCGAGGACCGGACAGTCACAGGGGCAATGTTGAGATAGTAAATTTTCTTCCAACAGACAAACTAAGCGGCCACAAAAACCTAGTCTCTAAACCTAGCCCCTTTGCCCTGCCCTCCCTCCTCCTCCATCTCTCTAGCTCGCTACCTCCATCTTCCTCCATCTCTCTAGCTCGCTACCTCCATCTTCCTCCATCTCTCTAGCTCGCTACCTCTATCGTCCTCCATCTCTCTTTACCTCCCTGATAACAGATGGTGAACCAGTGTGTGTGTTCCACTGTTTCCCTTTTAGAGCGAAACATGCTGAGTCGGGGTCGCTCTCTCTCTCTCTCTCTTTCCCATGCTCTCTTCTCAATCTCCCTCCCTTCATCTCTATATCCCGCCTCCCTCTGTCTCTCTCTCTCTCTTTGATCTGAAACATATTTAGATGGCTGAGGGTGACCTAAACATGGATGATGTAAATATTGTGTATATTAGTGGGTTGTTGTTGACAGATGACAGGCCTCACCAGTGGCCTGAGAATGAGCTGAATGGTGTGAGTTGGGTAAGTGTTTGAGGACAAGGTCAGGGCAGAGAAGAAACCAACACAGGATAACCTAAAATAAATCACAACTCCATATTACTGTAAATATGGCACTTGAATCGAAGAACAGTAGCTATTCCTTTAACAACCAAGCTAAGTATACTACATGTATTGAATGTGGTACTTAAATTGAAGAACAACAGCTATTAGCTTAAAATCTAAACTAGAGAGCTAATGTGTCACAAGCACTGCCATTAACAGGGGAGAATCTGCAAACTGTCCTACATTTGCAATTCATCAGTATGCTTAACACCCACATAAATACCTAATATGTGTTTCTATCAATAGGGGATTTGGTCTAGTCAAGAGTCTGAATCAATCTGATGAGGGACTGAGAACCAATTAATGAGAACAAATAAATGAAGATGAAGTCAAAAGGAGGGAATTAAGTTGTAGTCCAGCGCAAAATGAGAAATTATGTGGTATGATCATATGATTTGGTGATGTTATTATGGCTTCAAAACAATATTGCTAGAAAAGGTCATATGGTAGTATGCAATAGTATTTTTACAGGAATCTGTCTATAATATGCCTAGTACCTGAACATATTAGACCAAATATTATTATCTGTGTGTGGAAGTAAAACTGAAAAGAGGCTTAGATTGTTTGCCACAGGAGTGTGTTTCCAGACTTTCACTTTAGCCTGACCTCTAGCTAGAGATTCATGGCCAATAAGGCCTGACCTCTAGCTAGAGATTCATGGCCAATAAGGCCTGACCTCTAGCTAGAGATTCATGGCCAATAAGGCCTGACCTCTCACTCAGAAACGAACCTAAAGGAAAGTGCATGACTGAGCAGACGTGGGCGTCAAGCTATATTTTTATGATTTTGAAGGACAAAGGCACTGAGCAGAGCATAATCATTTCATATGGTTTCTCCACATACACACATGCGAGCACACGCGCACGCGCACACACACACACACACACACACACACACACACACACACACACACACACACACACACACACACACACACACACACACACACACACACACACACACACACACACACACACACACACACACACACACTCTTCCTCTGCACATTACACATCCCACTCCTACACATAAAGCATAAAGAAATCCCTCCTTCACACAGATCTCACAACCCCGGTAACAAAATCAGCACACTCATAAAATGGAACTCCCACAGAAAGAGGAACACACACAAACACGCAAGTCACTGCATTGACCAGAACACACAATGCACTGACTATACATTGCACTGGCTGAACTAAAACTCAGGTAGAAGGTTTACTGCAACGGTCAGCCTGTGTAAAATGAAACCCTGACCCCCTGAGAACACACAGGATCCACAAAGCAAAGCTCCAAGCAGCTTCATCAATATGTAGTCATCCTCTAGTCCTCGGTATGTCAGACACTCACCCCTTGAACACAGCTACACCTATTTGAGACAGTGTGGTTCCAGTGAGCACATCACTTCCCTTCAAACTAATGTGATCTGGATGCAAATAGCCCTTCACTTTTACTCAGTGGTGATGTCACTCACTGAGGAATACAGAGGAGTTATATAACTGTAGCAGAGCTGTTTGTTTGTCTGATCACAATTAAATGAACAGTATGCCAACTCCTTTTAAGCCAGATTAAGTAAGATCTGCCACAGGGGGCATATTGGGCATGAATAATTTGGGCATGTTGGTAACATCCAGCTGATGCTCAGAGACTACCATCAAGGAAACAGTGACAATTAGTGACAATGTTTTCCTCAGTCAGGGAATAAAATCATAACACCATATCCATCAAGCAACCCATGCTTCAGTGGGTTGTGGAAAGAATGCACTGGGGGGAAACATGGGAATTATACAAAAGAGAAACAGAAACAGAACCCACTTTCTGCGGATGGTGGAGCTGTTGGTGTCACAGCTGTCTGTGTGGTCCAGTCTCTCCTGCTGCTCCCGCTCGGCTGGGTTCGAGCCACAGGACATGCCCCGGGTCAGCCTAGTGTGGGCACGTCTCTCCCGGCTCGGCCCCGCAGGGGGTACCACCACAGGGGGTGGGGCGGTGACGGGGCTGGGGGTGCTGCCACTACCTCCACTACTGCTGCCAGGGTGGATGGGCAGGGAGAGGGGCTGCTCTGCTCTGTGGTTGGTGTTGCTGTGGTTCTGTTCGGGGAGCTCCGGGGCTCGTGGAGGAGTGGGTTTCTCCAGTCTCAGGTCCTGGTTCTCCTGGCTGACTCGGTCCAGCTGACCTTCCAGCTCCTCGATGCGCCGCCGCTGGGTCTCCATGAGCTTGGCCTGGCTCTCGATGATGTTGTTGAGCTCCAGGAGGTACTCCACGGCCCGGTTGGGGCTCTCTGGACTGGTCTCCATGATGGGAGGCCTTGCTACAAGGAGGCTCCAGGGTAACACCACCTCCGCCGTTACGACCCTGGAGCTCCAGATCCCACCCCCCCCACCAGCCCTGATGAGTGGGGGGGAGAGGGGAGGACGGACAGGGGGACTGGAGGAAAATTAACTTGGGGATTGTTTTTGTCCCTTTCCACTTTACGCAAAAAAGCCTTTCAGAGATTCAGAGACGGCAAGGGACACAACAGTGTGTCGACAGTTTCTCGAACGATTACATATCACAGTATCTCAAAGCAAGATGGGGTTGGTTGCAATTGTTCTACGTCCACAAAAGATGGCTTCACCAAGGGAACAGTGCAAAGGCGAAAACAAAGTAAGGGGTACAACTGAGTGTGGTTAGCTGAAGGTTTAGTGTCTTTAGGTTCAGCATCTTGAAGGATGACGGAAGATGGAAATCCAGGACCTTGGGCATCAGGTGTCATTCCAAATGATCAACCAAAATCAAACAATAAAAAAGAGAGATGGATCAAGGCAGAGAAAAAAGAGACAGAGAGGTATAGTTGAAATCTGAAACAATAAATGCACATTAGCCATCTTGGTAATTCAATATTCCCCTCTCCTGTGGAGAGGCAGACAGAGGGGGTTACTGTGTAATACAAGATCAGTGAAATAAAAAATAATACACACCAGTGACTCTTGTCATAGAGCCCAGTGTTCTCCTTGTCAACTTCAGTCAAGATGTGTTATCATTTCAACAGCCAATTTGTCTGAAAACAGGTCGATTCTCCCCAAAATTATTAATGATCACAAAAAGTTTTCTGTCTCCCCCGATGAAAAGGGGAGGGAAAACGGGGTCAGGGAAATTGGCTTGTTATGTTTTCCCACTAATAAGCAGTTTTGTCAAAGATTATATAATAGAAAACATTCCATGTTCCCTCCCACATAGACTATCCCTGCAGTCTCTACCTCATCCTCCTCACCCCATAACTAGATGTGTCTTTGGAAAAGCCAAAATGAAGACGTTGGAAGACTGATTCATTTCATAGTTAGAGGTCCAAGTATTCACCCCTGCCCTGTACAGACCACATCTAAAAGCCCGAGGATGGTTTAGGCTATAGATTTTGCCCGAGTGTCCCTCGTAGATCACCGCACCGTGTAGCTTCACCTCACGCGTCCATGACGAAGAGTTGCCTACTCGAACTCGAGTCTTTCAAAAATCTTTAGACAGTTAAATTTCTCTGTAAAATATTCCACACGTCTTCAATACACATACTTGATATGTATAAGGAGTTTCCACTTGCCTGTGTTCTGTTCCCGACCAATAAAACAATCCGCTGCGCACGTTCTAAAATCCCATGTGATACAAATAAATAAAGTGCATTTATCAAACTATTTTCAATGTTTCACCCATCTGTAATCCACTATGGTAACAGTCGCAGTAACTTCACACCAGTGGTGGTAGAGATATGCGAAGAGATGGACTCCTGGCAAATCTGTGAACTGTAGGCTATGAGCGCGCGTGGGTCTCAGGGGCGCTCTTGTGCCGACGCGCAATGTTTGATGCACATTATAGGCGATTGACAAATGTAGGGTAGAGCATCGGCACCTTAAAATGGGCATGTTTCTAAAACATTTTGATTGAAATATGGTCTGCAATGGTCAATTTAACGAAATCGTTATGTGCATATAATATGCATTCATCAATGGCTTTAATTCCAATGGTTGAACTGTTTTTCTTATTGGTTTTGAGGCATTATGGCAATTATGGCAGATTACTGGTTTGATGTAAATTCTATTCTTTGTAAACATTCCCCAAAATCTCCACAGTGAAGGGAAGTTAAAGTCATTTCCTAAAGTCGATTCATTTCGCACATGACTCAGCTGGAGAAAATCCAGAGGGCGCTGGCTTTCTGCGCTATCAATAACTTTAATTGCAAACCGCTATGCTGAGCAGAACCTAGTCATTACCAGCATAGGCCTACAGTAATATGTTACTATTGGTAATAGGCTTTTGCATCCTCTCATGGCTCCCTATGTGCGTTTTCTTCAGAGTAAGCCTAATGACACTTCACTACTTCAATGATGCGTCAGAATATAGACAAAATAGCCCACTAAAGGGCCTCTGTGCCACAATATTTTTAGTAATACAGGATTAAATAACTGCCATTTTCCGGTACAAAGTTTGTAAAGGTCTTTGTGTAATTGCTCATGTCACAATAACTGTGTGTGTATGTGTATGTGGGAGAAAGACAGATGGAGAGAGAGAGAGAGAGAGAGAGAGAGAGAGAGAGAAAGAGTGTATGTATGCATGTGGGCGTGATTGTGTTAAAGGTGAGGCAATTTGTTGTACACTAATAGTAAAAAGCCTGATATTAGATAAGAGAGTACACGGAGAGATGTGGAATCCCTGCTCTTCCACAGAGCCTGGTAAATCATTCATGTGTTACTAAAAGATCAGCCATTTGCCCTCTCCTGATACTCATACATCTGCCACATACACACACACACACACCCTGTGTGCCCGGTTCATCCTCTCCCTCTCATACATTCTCTTTCCAGGCGCATCTAAACATTCCCATACATACTCCATCTCCATCTGCCATGCTAACACTGAAGCTATTCAGACACCACCTCTCTCCCCCTTTCACTCCTGCTGTACATCTCTCATTCCAATTTCTCTCCTTTATTCACTCCCATATACTGTCTCTCTCTGCCATCTTCCTTTCCAGCTCTCTTCTGCTACTTGTTTTTATCTCTCGTTTGTTTGCAAGCCTCTGTGAGTCCCAACTCTGACTCAGTGGTGATTTTGGAGATGATGATTTGATGGCTGTCAACATCAGTACAGGGTAGAGGAGAAGAGGGTCCTTATGTGCTCTGAAGCACTGCCCTCCAGTGATACCAAAGATAAGATGGATGAAAACACACGCACGCACACACACGTACACACACGCACGTACACACATGTACACACACGTACACATTTTTTTTAGATGCATTTCCACCCTCACCCTCCGCACTGTACCACATTTTACTGCCATCTACTGCTTTAAGTAGAAAACATCTCCTCAATGAACCTCATCTCACACAAGTATTGTCAAAATAGATGAGAAAATGATGTAACGTAATATAAATATTTTATTAGCAGTTTATTTTAAGTTTGTTAACAATTTATTGGCTATTATCTTCTTTAGGAAAATGAAAAAATGAAGCAATTGAAAAACAAGTTACAACAGTAACAACAAGTCTCAATAAAAAAAAATGAAGCAATTGAAAAACAAGTTACAACAGTAACAACAACAGTCTCAATAAAAAAATGGAGCTTAACTGGACTGGTTCGGTAGTCATGTGCTGATGTGTAATAATTGATTCATATTCTGGTTAACACTGGAGACGTGCTGTGACAGTTGTGATGTGACACCTCTGCTTTTTTCCCATTGGCATGAGAAAAAGAATGTAAAAACTGTATCTAAAATTAGACAACATCATAATTTATACATACTCAGTTGCTTCCCTCACACCACTGTTTTGGTGGGTCAGATAAT
Source organism: Oncorhynchus tshawytscha (assembly GCF_018296145.1). NCBI lineage: Eukaryota > Metazoa > Chordata > Actinopteri > Salmoniformes > Salmonidae > Oncorhynchus > Oncorhynchus tshawytscha. The sequence goes on along the minus strand of NC_056450.1, from coordinate 15,133,363 downwards.
TGAATACATACAGCGTCATCTCCAAATGTCTTGAATAGAATGTCAATTGAAAGCAATATGTGTCTTCCTGTATTTAGTTTTCAGACCTTTAACTTAATATATATTGGTTTATCGATTATATATCTCAATACCTGGGGATTTAAAAAATACATCTGTACAAAAATATCATATTTGGGCCCTAACTCCCATAACTGGCTTACAACTGTCTGCCAATTGTTTGGCAAAGCAATGACAGATTGATTTAATATATTGTCCTTTATTTATTCAGATAACTCAATGTCAGGAGTCGTTGGCTGTTTTTTTACTGAAGATCAATAGACAGGAAAAATACGTAGATGTTTGATCATTTTAGTCATGACAGGGGACTATAACGACACACCCACTACTCGTTCATTATCCAAATGCCACATACACAGTATGAGCCAGCTTAATGGTTCAGTATGGGTTTGGTTACCAAGGCAACTGCAAGTTAAGAGTAGTGGTGAACGACTCCGGGATTTTGGGAGTTGAATCCGACTCCGACTCCTGCTATCAGAGCGGTTGGAGTCGACTCTTTCTCGACTCCCGACTTCAATTTGACAAAACACTTCAAAATGAGCTCAAATTAGCTACAGCTGCATTGTCAGAGTGTGTGCGCTGGACTGGGTGATTTATTAGCAATGCATATGGAGCCATTTGACACTATCTAATTACCAAAATATTCTAGGCTTAACCAGTAGCCAACATCAGCCTAGTTCCCACGGCACATCTTTCTGAACGACTCTATGATGTTTTGAAGCATCCGGCTGCAGATGATGTGCGCTGACGCCGTTCGGTCTGTGAAAACTAGCTCTGGTCCAGGGAGTAGTGTTAACCACGGTTGCTTGTGCAGCTAGCTAGTATGTTTTTATTTATTGAACCTTTATTTAACTAGGCAAGTCAGTTAAGAATAAATTCTTATTTACAATGACGGCCTACCGAAAGGAAAAAGACATCCTGCGGGGGCTGGGATTAAAAATACAAAATCAAATAAAAATATAGGACAAAACACACCATCACAACAAGAGAGACACCACGCACACTGTTGGGTGTGTACCCATGCTATTGGTGGCGGTAACATTTACAATCCTATCTGGCGCCCTTCGACCTCCTGTCTCATCTCGTATGTCTCACAGCGTCAGTGAGGTGATAAGGTATCTGCTGGAGTCAGACCCTGTTGGGATTTTAAGAGTCGACTCTGACTCTCTGTGGTCAAGGAATCAACTCTTTTGGAGTCAACTCCCCACCACTACTGTAGAATGGATAGTGGCTCTGTTCTTACTTCCAGGAAATGACACTTTGACAATATAAATATGTATGCATGCTGTATGACTTTGGTAAGATTTGTTTGATAGAAGGGTTCACCCTGATACTTAACCAATATCACAACATTCATTTCAATAAACATGAAATCACAAGTCTATAATATTGATTAAAATGTTGTCAGTAGCCTTTATCTTTTATATGTATTATTATATTTCACAGTACCAACAATGCGAATCAGGGCTCCATTAAATATTGTATATACAATAGCATTGAGATATGTATTTAATACAAATATTTAGTATACAGATTGCACAAAGTCACGGTCCTCTGAAAGTCATCACAATCAAATGAACACACAGAACAGCATCTATGTCAGAACAGTTGGATGGACAGTAGAAGGAGTCGCAGGTACCATACAATACCACCCCTTCCCTTCACATTCCCTGGGCAAAGTGTAGCCTGGGTGTGTTGCATATTATTGCTCAGTATCATGAGGTATTATGCTGTCTCTCTATCTACAGTGGAAGGGAACTGAAACTCCAATACTTAAGTACACTGGCACGTGTCACTACAGAGAGAACGACCATGCCAGTTCCTAACAACTGCAGGAGGACAATTCTATTGCAACTCCTGAAGGAGAGCAGAGAAAGGTGCTGTATTCATAAGGTGGACTAGGGGATTTCCCCAGAGGAGAGGAGAGAAACTGATTTCTGTTCCACTGGAACATCTTCAAATATTTACAAGTGGACATTGTCAACAGTAACATCAGTCAGAAACCAGCTGTCAAAAGGCACAAAGAATATTACTAAATAATATGACATATCAAAAGCGTCACAATAAAACCAACTGTGTTGAGTATAGTTTAAAAAGAGGGGATACAGTTTGGTACTCTTCTTGATCATGAACCCTTGATTTGATAACCGTTTCCTCAAACAGCATGTATAATTTTGCTTTGCTATCTATATTCCCGATTCTTCCATGACTCCTCTTCCCCTCCCTCTTTTTCTCAGTTCTCCTGCAAGCCTGTTCTCCTGTATGACCTCAGTGATCCTCTGTTGGCTGGGTTTGAGCCAGGGGCCTGGGAGCAGCAGGGCCGGGGTCCCCAGAACAGACCCCTCTGTGAGGGCCAGCGAGAGGCCAGAGACACTGGCAGCATACACACTGCCATCTGAGTGGCTGGTTACTGACTCTGCATGCTCCAGCTCAGAGGAGGGAGTTAGGAAGGAGAAGGGATCTCTCTGTAGTGGAGAGGCCACATGAGACTCCAAGGAGAGCAGGTTGTTCAGGGACTGAGACCTTTCTCTTTCCTCATCATTTATCCTCTTCCTCTCCCACTTTATCTCCCTCAACCTCCCATCCTCTCTCTCCCACTCTCTGTCCCTCAATCTCTCACTCTCCAACTCCCTTTCTCTTTCCATGTCCCATTCTCTCCTTTTCCTCTCCCTCTCTTCCACATCCTCTTCCTCCCAGTCTTGCTTGGGCCTGGGCAGCCTTTTGTTAGTAATAGGGAGATAAGCATCTACCTCCTCTACATCTTCTTCCTCCATATCCTTCTTCTCCTCTCTTTCCTTCACCTCCTCCTCTTCCTCTGTTTTCCCACTGTTCTCCCTCTTCCTGACCCTCTCATCACTCCTGCTTTTCCTTTTTCTCTCTCTCCTCCTCTCTCTCTCCCTCCCTCTCTCATCCCCCCTCTCTGCCTCTATGTGTATGTTATCGTTGTTACGTTTCCTCAGGGCATCTCTGGGTAAACTGTGAGAGCCTCCCTTGTTCCTGTTCTTCCTCCTCCTATCCCTCCCTCTCACCTGAGTCCTCTCTCTCAGGCCGCTGCCTCCTGTCTCACTGTCCTCCTCCTCCTGTCTCTCAGGACCAGGGTCTGAATCAGGGCTGTGTCTCACTTCCCCTGCTCCTTCCTCTCCCTCTGAGCTGCTGCTTCTGCCTCTCCCTGACCTGCTTCCTTTCTTCTTCTTTTCTCTCCCTTTCGAAGACCTCCCCCGCTTCTTCACCTTGGACCTGTAGCTGCGGCTCGTCCGGCGGGCCAGGTCTACTGCAGCCACACTCTGCTCCTCGGGGTGCTGCAGTGGGAGGAAGGGGGAGGTGACTCTGCGCTCACGGCCTGATGAACACACAGGGAGGAACCCAGGAAGCAGGGAAGAGAGAGAACACATTGAATAGGTGGAGAAGAGAATAAGGAGAGTTAGAGAAGCAGATGATGTTACATAACCACTGTAAAGGAACTCCAGAGTTCACAGGGAATCCTTGTAAGAATCTGTAGCTGTATGTGTGCAGGTTGTGTTGTCTCAACAGCTGCTACTTCCCTGACCTCCAGGTAAACCCTGCATTATAACCATTACAGTATATCAACATTGTGTGCTCTCGTGCAAATGTCTCTTGCATTGTTGAAGCGTAGAGATCACTAGCTCTCTTTTGCATTGAGCAACACTTAGAAGATTCTAGTGGCAAGGTTGGACACAAATCAATTCAACCAAGGGATATTGTTCTCATTGACTTAACTGGCATTTTTTTGGGGTTAAAACTAAGGCTTGAGTCATTAGTTATACCCCTGTCTCAACATTTCAGCATGTGGATGATCATGGTCTCACAATGACAGTGACACAAGGTATTTTCAACAACGAGAACAATAGAGACAACATTAAAGACAACAGTAAAGACAACAGTAGAGACAAGATAGGGATTGAGGAGGAGAGGAATGTAAGGAGACAAGTAAATGGAGGACTAACAGGAACGATTACCAACCGCGTGTTCTCTGTCCGGCCGATGACATAGAAGCAAGGCTCGCCTAGCTTGGAGTTGGTCATACATAGAGACAGACTGGACAGCTCCACTGACAGGGAGAGAAGAGGAACGGAGGAAGAGCAAAGAAGAAGAGAAAGTTGTAGAATAAAATAAAACAGGGAAAGAAGACAGGAAATAAAGAGAGAGCAAAGGAAAACGTGGTGGGGAGGTAAGAGGGAAGGTAAGAGTGAGAGATGGAGGGTTCAAAGAAGGAATCACAAGAAAAGGAGAGAAATAATAAAAGGAAGGAAAGCCCCAAAAAGAGAAAAAAGAAAAGCATTGTTAGTAATTTAGAAAAAGGGAAAGAGGTTATACACCCAAGACACCCAAGAGAGATATATTACAGCCAAGAGAGATATAATACACCCAGAGAGATATAATACACCCAGAGAGATATAATACAGCCAAGAGAGATATAATACACCCAGAGAGATATAATACAGCCAGAGAGATATAATACACCCAGAGAGATATAATACACCCAGAGAGATATAATACAACCAGAGAGATATAATACAGCCAGAGAGATATGATACAGCCAGAGTGATATAATACAGCCAGAGAGATATAATACAGCCAGAGAGATATAATACAGCCAAGAGAGATATAATATGGCCAGAGAGATAAACAACAGACATTTGACAGTTTGAGGAGGATTCTCTAGTGTTTATGCTCAGTTGAATGTCCTGATTCTCTCTAGTCTACCGCCACTTTATCCTCAGTCCTCATCCCACCTGCTCTGTTAAAATCAAGTGAAACTGAGTGACAGTTTGTGCTGTGGGAGGAGTGTCTCTGGGGTTTTACAGTGCTTCCAACTTCTATCCCCCCGGTCCTTTTCTGTGTCTTACCGTAATCGGGTACGTATCCGTTGCCTTTCTTTAGCACCAGGTGTATGCGGTGTCCTCCCCTGCGTATCTGCTCTACAGCCAAGCTGTGGGTCATCCCTGCTGTGCTGTCCCCATTGATCTCCACCAACTGATCGCTTACCTACAGCACAGTTACAGCTGAGGTAACTTACAGGGAAACATTAGACACGGCATTCTTTAAAGAGGTACCCTGGGTTGGTCCGACATTCTAAAACAATACGCTCACCTGTATTTTGTGGCTGCGTGAGGCAGGTCCTCCCTCCATCAGTCCCAGTACGTACAGACTCATGTTGTACTCATCCCCCCCCCGCAGACTGAACCCAAAACCTGTTGGGCCGCGGTCTAGATCCACACTGTAATACCTAGAGTCATGCTAAAGAAGAAACAGAGAGAGGGAGAGCGAGAGGTGCATATCAGTCTCCGGAGAAGAGAAAGATAAACAGACAGAGAAACGGTGAAAGCGAGTGTCTCTGTGGAAAGGAAGCACTGACCGAGGACATTATACACTCACTCAGACACACATAATGGATGGATGGCCCTCACCTTGGGTCGTGACCTGTGCCCTTTTCTGCTTCTGTAATTGGGGTCATAGTCTGCGGTCTCTGATAGGCTGGATGAGTCTGAGAGAGAGGAGGGGTGAGGTTAGCATGTCAATGAAGACAGAGAGTAAAAAGGTACTAGATGCATGTACACACAGAGAACACTGACATCTTAGTGACCCTGTGAACTAGAATGGGGAGGAGATTAGTTTATTTTCTTCTTAAATGTGAGTGTATAGGCTGTGTGTGTGTGTGTGTGTGTGTGTGTGTGTGTGTGTGTGTGTGTGTGTGTGTAATATGTGTGTGTATACAGGTGTGTTTCTTTGCACTCACATGTGCTAGGACGGGGGATGATGGTGAGGCGTAGGGTGTTTCCAGCTCGGCGCAGGATATGGGCGAGCTCCCGGTGGGGTAGGGTCACCACAGAACGCCCATCGACCGCCTCCAACCGGTCACCGGGTCGGATCTGACCGCTCCTCGCCGAAGGACTGCCCCGACGCACCGTCACGAACCGGTGAGGGAGGAGCGAGGTGGCTGGAGAGAGAGAGAGAGAGAGAGTGAAGTTCTACAGTTCCACCATCTCATAAACCCCTAATTAGTCCTGTATCATACAGGATCATACAAGAGCACATGTTCCTCAAACCTCAGACACCAAACCATTGGTTGAAGTACAATGCTGCAGTAGAGACTTGTAGATACAGTAGAAACTTTAACACTTGAAGAGAGAGATTGACACTAACCAGTTTCTCACCAATACTTGTATTTTTGTTTGAATTGGTTGCTAAGTAGAGTGAAGAGCTATTGAGTGAGGTCATCTAAAAGGGACACGTGGGAACAGAGAGAGGGGATCTAAATCATCCTGGTTCGGGCCAGAATCCCTCAAAACAAGCTGTAATTAAGCCTATGCTGTTTTTGGCAGGGTTATATAATAAATGACTGCACTTACTCTGTGCACTCTCTCTCTCTTCCCATCTCCAAAGCTCTCCTCTCCTCCTTCATTTCCCCATCAATCAGCCTATCCCTCCATCCCCCTGACACACCAAGGACTAGTTTTTGTCCTTCTTCATTTGACAACATTTTCAAGTGCGACATGTCTTCTAACTGTGTGTGTTTCAACCTTTTTTAGTACCAGAGACAAGCAAACAGTATACATAATGGAACAATTCCCTCGGTCCATTTCGCTATCCCAATACTGCAGTCCTTTTCTAAACTGTAGGCAAGAAATGTGTTGCATAATTAGCCTACTATTAGCAAAGGACAGTAACCTGGTCTATACTGACCTATTTAAATACACTCTCTCTTTCATACACACACACACACCAAACCACACACTTTATTCAGTCTATGATGTTTGTGCTTGCTTGACATTTTCCTTGACTGTGAGAAGAACACTGTCCAGCATTTCCCAGCCCCACCTCCCTCAACTCAGTTTACAAAACATCACTCACACTGCATTGACTCACCCTCACTGTCATGCACAACATCAGAGACACAGACTGCAGCTAAAGTGGCCCATGGTGTGTGTGTGTGTGCTTCTCTGAAAACATGTTAGATCATACCTGAGGATTGACATGGGAAATGGATAATCGTTATACAATGTCATGTCTGTTTCCATGAAAAATGCAATCTCAACCCTACAAAATGAACCAATATTGTTAAAAAGTATGACGCAATAATTCACTGAAATTAAGTAAAGGAACGCATTGGCTGCGTTCATTAATCTCCAAAACTTACTCAGCGAAAAGACTAGTTAAGGATGATATTGAGAGGCTAGTTAAGGATCTTACCTGACACCCTAGACCCACTCCAATTTGCATATCGCCCCAATAGATCCACAGACGATGCATCGCCATCGCACTGCACACTGCCCTATCCCATCTGGACAAGAGGAATACCTATGTAAGAATACTGTTCATTGACGACAGATCAGCCTTCAACACCATAGTACCCTCCAAGCTCATCATTAAGCTCGGAGGCCCTGGGTTTGAACCCCATCCTGTGCAATTCCTGAACTTCCTGACGGGCCACCCCCAGGTAGTGAAGGTAGGAAACAACACCTCCACTTCGCTGATCCTCAACACATGGGCCCCACAGGGGTGCATGCTCGGCCCCTTTCTGTACTCCCTGTTCACCCATGAATGCATGGCTACGCATGCCTCCAACTCAGTCATCAAGTTTGCAGACAACACAATAGTTGTAGGCCTGGTTACCAACAATGACGAGACAGCACACAGGGAGGAAGTGAGATGCCAGGAAAATAACCTCTCCCTCAACGTCAACAAAATGAAGAGGCTGATCGTGGACTTCAGGAAACAACAAAGAGAGCACGCCCCAATCCACATCGACGGGACCACAGTAGAGAAGGTGAAAAGCTTCAAGTTCCTCGGCGTACACACCACCGACGATCTGAAATGGTCCACCCACACAGACAGCGTGGTGAAGAAGGCGCAACAGCACCTCTTCAACCTCAGGAGGCGGAAGAAGAAAAAAAAACTAAAAAACTTTTACAGATGCACCATTGAGAGCATCCTGTCAGGCTGTACCACCGCCTGGTACGGTGACTGCCACAACTGCAGTGCTCTCCAGAGGGTGGTGCGGTCTGTCCAACGAATCACCGGGGGCACACTGCCTGACCTCCAGGACACCTACAGCACCCGATGTCACAGGAAGGCCAAGAAGATCATCAAGGACATCAACCACCCGAACCATGGCCTGTTCACCCCGCAACCATTCAGAAAGCAAGGTCAGTACAAATGCATCAAAGCTGGGACCGAGAGACTGAAAAACAGCTTCTATCTCAAGGCCATCAGACTGTTAAATAGCCATCACTAGCTGGCTGTTCACCCCGCTACCATTCAGAAAGCAAGGTTACTCAACCCTGCTGTCCAGTTGAAGTCTTAAGTTTACATACACCTTAGCCAAATACATTTAAAATAATTTTTTCACAATTCCTGACATTTAATCCGAGTAAAAATTCACTGTCTTAAGTCAGTTAGGATCACCATTTTAATTTTAAGAATGTGAAATGTCAGAATAATAGTATTTATTTAATCACATTCCCAGTGGGTCAGAAGTTTACATATACTTAGTATTGGGTAGCCTTCCACAAGCTTCCCACAATAAGTTGGGTGAATTTTGGCCCATTCCTCCTAACAGAGCTGGTGTAACTGAGTCAGGTTTGTAGGCCTCCTTGCTGGCACCCGCTTTTTCAGTTCTGCGCACAAATCTTCTATGGGATTGATGTCAGGGCTTTGTGATGGCCACTCCAATACCTTGACCTTGTTGTCCTTAAGCCATTTTGCCACAACTTTGGAAGTATGCTTGGGGTCATTGTTCATTTGGAAGACCCATTTGCGACCAAGCTTTAACTTCCTGACTGATGTCTTGAGATGTTGCTTCAATATATCCACATAATTTTCCTCCCTCATGATGCCATCTATTTTGTGAAGTGCACCAGTCCCTCCTGCAGCAAAGCACCCCCACAACATGATGCTGCCACCCCCGTGCTTCACGGTTGGGATGGTGTTCTTCGGCTTGCAAGCATCCACCTTTTCCTCTAAACATAACGATGGTCATTATGGCCAAACAGTTCTATTTTTGTTTCATCAGATCAGAGGACATTTCTCCAAAAGGTACAATCTTTGTCCCAATGTGCAGTTGCAAACCGTAGTCTGGCTTTTTATGGCGGTTTTGGAGCAGTGGCTTCTACCTTGCTGAGCGGCCTTTCAGGTTATGTCGATATAGGACTTGTTTTACTGTGGATATAGATACTTTTGTACCTGTTTCCTCCAGCATCTTCACAAGGTCCTTTGCTGTTTTTCTGGGATTGATTTGTACTTTTCGCACAAAAGTACATTAATCTCTAGGAGACAGAACGAGCTTCCTGAGCGGTATGACGGCTGCGTGGTCCCATGGTGTTCAGATGAATGTGATACCTTCAGGCGTTTGGAAATTGCTCCTAAGGATGAACCCGACTTGTAGAGGTCTACAATTTTTTTCTGAGGTCTTGGCTGATTCCTTTTGATTTTCCCATGAGGTCAAGCAAAGAGGCACTGCGTTTGAAGGTAGGCCTTGAAATACATCCACAGGTAGTGTATGTAAACTCCTGACCCACTGGAATTGTGATACAGTGAATTATAAGTGAAATAATCTGTCTGTAAACAATTGTTGGACAAATTACTTGTGTCATGCACAAAGTAGATATCATAACAGACTTGCCAAAACTATAGCTTGTTAACAAGACATTTGTGGAGTGGTTGAAAAACCACTCCACCAAAGTGTATGTAAACTTCCGACTTCAACTGTACATGGAATCACTGGTCACTTTAATAATGTTTACATACTGCTTTACTCATTTCATATGTTTATACTGTATTCTATTTAAGTGTATTTTAGTCAATGCCCTACGATATTGCTCATCCTAATATTTATATATTTCTTAACTCGATTCTTTTACTTTAGATTTGTGTGTATTGTTGTGAATTGTTTGATTTTACTGCACTGTTGGAGCTAGGAACACAAGCATTTAGATAACACCCGCAATAACATCTGCTAAATATGTGCATGTGACCAATAACATCTGCTAAATATGTGCATGTGACCAATAGAATTTGATTTGATTTGAAAAAGCTTCTTACAGGACCATCTGCCAACCTCTTTCCCTCCTCTATCTCCCTCCTTCCCTCCTCTGTCTCCCTTCTTCCCTCCTCCCTTTCTCTCTATCCCTCCTCTCTCCCTCCTCCTTGTCTCCCTCATCCTGCCATACAGTAACACCCTCTTGCCTGCCTGCGCCGTCTCGCAAAGCCCCCCTCTCTCTCTTCTAGGTGTACTGGGCTGAGTGTGGTGACAGCTGGCTGTCCTGTGTTGCCATCCTCATTATATAACCAATCAGACAACATCAACACCCAGAGACAGATACTCATGCATCAGAAATGCCACACTCTCTCCCCTTTCCTCCTCCTAGTCTTAGTATGAAAACCATACAGTACACAAAGTACTTCCTGATCTGTCCCATTGTTGCTGTACAATCAACAAGAGTGTAATCCCAGACTATGATAGTCAGGCAGATGTGGTGTGTGGAGGATCCCATCCGGATAATCATTGTTTTAAATGAGTCAAAGGACTAAGTTCTCTCTCCAGATCTGAGTACAATCTGGGTGACCCAGGCATGAAACTGCAATCAGGTCAAATCAGAGCAGAGTTTTATAAGATAGTGTTATCATGCATAATGCATGAGCAATATGCACGCACGCACGCACACCCACCCACCCACCCACCACACACACACACACACACACACACACACACACACACACACACACTTCCTCTGGCTCTCCTTGTTCTCCTGTCTGTCAGGGGTAATCCCACTGCAGTAAAGTATGCCCAGTAGCAGAGCAGGCTGACTGTGACTGTGACGCGCTGCATTGATCACCGCTCAGTACTGATAACAGTACCTCTACAGCTCCCATGCATTAGGCAATCAGGCGGTGCAGAGATCCCTCCAGCACCGCAGGCCGCATATAGAGGAAATGTGTTAAAGCCAGGAGAGGCAGTGGGCACGTTACATGCTTGCTAATGCTATTAGCACAACTGATAACTAGCATGATTGCTACGCAGCTACGTCAACAGATGTTACTATGAAACCTGCTACTGCCATTACTACTGTACTACCATACCTACCATACCATATCTACTGTTGCAATTACTAATGTTACTACTACTGATTCTTTTACCAGTAACATAACCACTTGTAGGATTACATCCTCAAGCTACTGCTTACAGTATTACCATGAATGACTCAAACGCCAATGGTGCCCGAGGAAACAAAGGACGAGAAACATATCGCAGCTGTTGAACTAATTGACAGCATCTGGTGCATATCTGTAATGTTAATTTAAATGGAACAAAATTCTTTCTCTCATACACACACACACACACACACACACACACACACACACACACACACACACACACACACACACACACACACACACACACACACACACACACACAGTGTGACAACTCGAGCAAAGCATCAAACTTTGACAGACAGCATTCAACCAGAAACCAGAAAGCCAAAACACGTGCATATAAATACCACCACTATCCAAAGCTAAGTGCATTAAACGTAAACTACGCAACATAATTACGTTTGGAGTCCTTGACAGTTTTCAAAGCAGACTGTAGTCTTTCCAACATGACTCTTTGAATAGCATACGTAGCGTAAAGAAAATCCTGAATTCCTTTAAAACAGCCTGGAGATGCTTAGATCCAAATGCCTGGGAGTGAGATCAATAAGAAACAATTAACGAAAACATATCCCTGGTGTTGCTCCGCTGAGGAAAGGTTCAGCCTAGTGTCTCACTGAAGTCAGAGAGAGGGCGGAAGGGAGAGAGAGAGAGAGAGAGAGAGAGAGGAGAGAGAGTTTTAATCTTTAGAGAAACCCGACTGAACCCTTTTACTGCAGAGCGAATGGGTGTGGAAAGCGATAGAGGGGGCGAGTGCTCACGAGAGGGAGAGTGAGGTGAGGTATCTAGAAATGAATAGATTATGGGAGGAGTGAGATACAGAAAGAGAGAGGGAGGGATGGAGAGGGAGAGCAGAGTTATTGAGATAAGACAGGGGTGAAATGTGGGTGAGAGAGAAGATAATGGAGCGACAGACAGCCTTTGTCCTGTCGTGGCGAGAAAACGAAAGACCTACAACCTTAATCCTGCTACGACAACGTTCATGTATGGTAGCTTAGCCCGTAAAGAAAACTGAACTGCATTAGAGTTGAATGGTCAGAGGGGCAAATACAAAGAGAGGAGAGAGGAGAGAGCAGTGAGATAATTAATCACATGGAATGGATAGTATACTGTGTTATCATTTACACCAGGGCTCTCCAACCCTGTTTCTGGAGAGCTACCGTCCTGTAGGTTTTCACACCTATCCTCATCTAGTGCAACTGATTCTAATAATTAGCTGTTGACTGTGAATTTTCTGTTGATTTCTGGGAGTCCCTACTCCCTAAGTTGTTGATTAGTTGTGCTTGCAAGTTGGCTAGCAGCAGTTCTCAGCTGTTAGCGGTTTCTTACTGCCGATAAAAAACAATGATTGCCATCATTTCTATGAGTCATTACTGAATTATTTTATGGAACAAAGCAAACAGCAAACCTTGTAAACAATTCATGGTAACCTTGTAAACATTTAATTTACACCTGGTGTTTATTTGAAACGGGCGTTTATTTGCTGAAATGTGTGCTGTTGCCTGGCTATTAAAAGGGACAGGTGGCTATTTGAGACTCGCCATTTAATTGAAGTTTTACGCTATATAATTAGTGCTCTCTAGCTAATAGCTAATCAGGTGGGATGTTTTCCCCTTCACAGCCATAATGATTACACAAACTAGCTTCATTGATGAGACAATCTACTTTTTTTTTCTCACAAATATTTTTCTTAATATTAACAACATTTGAAATACATATTTTGATAGACCAAAGTATCAGCTATCACGCCATGTAAAGGGAACAACCTACTAATGATTTCATATTTTCCGAAAAATCCAAACAACTAGATTTATGTCAACTCCGTCAGACAAGATAAAAGGCATTTCATTTTGACATTTATTGCCCAACAAGTGTTTAACCTTTTCACCCGTTCCAAATATCTCTAACGGTTCCACCAGCGCAAGTTTTTTTTGTTGTGTGAACGTGATGTCAGAATGCGCTCATTGTTCCAAAATGTGATTGTTACCCAACAGGAAAGTTAACCGGCGGCCGCGACCCTCAAATGATGTCGTTGCTACTTCTGTGACTGTCTGAACAACGCATCCAGAAATAAACTGCTCACATCGAGAACAATGCGTTGTAAAGACTGTTTGTTCAAAAAAAAAAAGGCCAGCTCAAACGCTGACTGTTGCGTCAATCGTAACTGGACGTTCTAATGAAGTGTTCTAATCACATCGGTTTGAGCGTACGCTGCAGGGACCACTGTAAAACGATCACACCCGTGTGTTCGTACGCGTCACAGGTTTAAAAGCCTTTATGGTTTCATTCTCACAATAGATTATTCAAATAGGCAATACAAATCTTCAAACTTCTTTTTGTTTTTATTTTATAGTGCTACATAATGTTCCAGGGCAATTTTTCGTTAGCATTTTAGCATGTTTTCTAGATTCAGAACATAAAACAACATTTATAAAGCAAACATTAGATCAGATGTAGCCCATCAAACACGTCAATAGTTTAAGCATACGTTGCAGAACAGTGATTAAAATATTTTTTTTCTGAATATTGACAACAACAAAAAATTATCTTAAGGGAGTTAGCAATCAAGTGACGGAGTTGACAAGCCACTGACGGAGTTGACAACAAATACTTAAAACAGACATATTTTTGCCTCTAAAAAAATTCAAGTTCAAATTAAACATTTGTAAAATATAGAAAAGGATTCACTTGAAAATCCCCAATTAAAACATCACCATTCTATCAGAGCTTTCAGCAATCTGACGGAGTTGACGTTAGACAAAATTCTGACAGAGTTGATGTTTTACGGAGTTGACAAAAATTGAATTTGTCTTCTTCATTCAAGTGGTATACAAAAGTAGCAATTGTATTTTTCATCAGTGGCTTCATGTCTCTAAAACCTAATTAAAATAAACATATTTGAACCAAAATTCATATCCTATCTTAATCTATCAGGCAGATGGAGTTGACAGTTTATGGTTGTGACCATGGTGATTTCAATATTGTTTGTTTTAAATCTATCAAAAGTAGAGAACTTTCCAGACCATGAGTGGTCTTGCTGCACTAGATGTAATGAAGACAAGAAGAAGGGGTCCTTATGGTGTCGCTGACCCTGCTCATTCCTGATTCATTTAGGATTTTAGACAAATCTGACTGAGTTGACCAAATCCCACGACACATTTTTTAGAAATCACAGTTTTGAGAGAAATATTATTTAAAGTCAGAGAGGGCTATTGCAAGAAACTACAAATATCCTTTTTCAGTTAATATTCATTATTGCCAGTTGTTGAATTATAAACACTTTTTTGGAGGGTTTGAAATTGGGATCCCTTTCTCCGTTTAAGGGCATTTACAGGTATAGAGCCAACGTGGAAATGCATAATATAGAAAATATTTACAAAATTCCAAAAGCAAATTCCCCTAAATATAATTTGTAAGCTTAAATAATGAAACAAAATCAAAATTGGTTAACTATAAAAAATTAAATGTTCCTACTGGACAAGAATTGTTCTAACTTTCAAGAATCTCTGTGCTGTTAACTAAATGTGATAGAGATGCAGTGTACTGTGTAGGGTTAAAGTAGCATTAAGACTATGAGTGTAAAGCTGTGTGTTATCATCAGAAGGTTATGCTGTGGGAGGCAAATGGAGCTGACCGGCTTGATTTAGATAAGAGCACTGTCACATATGAAACCCTGTGTGGCTTAGGTCCTAATAGTCCTGTGGTATGGGGCTTCACGCTGGATAATCTCACTATCGATTCCATTGATTTTCATGAGGTGCAGCGAGTTCACATGCGATACCCACCCACACACACACACACACACACACACACACACACACACACACACACACACACACACACACACACACACACACACACACACACACACACACACACACACACACACACACACACAAACAAACACACACACACACACACAAATATTCATCAAATGCACTTGCACACTAGCACACAAAATATTACACCCTATAACAACAATATAGCACCTTGATACAGACAAGGATGCACGCACACACACGTGCGCACACACAAGGAAGAAAGCAGCACAACACCCCAGCTTTAGCATAACGAGGATACACGTAGTGCATTAAATGCTGTCATCGGACTGTTACTGTGTTTTCTGACTCCATAGTATCTGTAGTGCTGCTCAAAACACTAAATACATAATGAGCAAGATGATGTCATCATGGGACTACTGGGGGTGGGGAGGTCTGTCTTTACGTGACAGAGACCTATGACTCAACATCATGACTCAGTGACTGTCATGCAGCCATCATAATATATTCAACATCCTACAGAACAGTATGGCCAATTGGGAAGCTTTTCTCTTCAAGCTGAAGGCCATCTTTTCACTGGGTGACGACATTTATTAAGGGACACGATAAGGGATTTGGTCTGAAAAGGTATGCTTCCTATTTTCTGCAGTAACCCCATGACAATACCTAACCATTCAAGAGAGGGGGGAAATTGGGAGAAGTGAAAGTCATCAATCCAACCAATTAGAAGACGCAACGTGGCAAGTGTTCTGCTACAAATCAATCAGCTCTCACCTTTCCTGTTCTCTACATCCTCTGAAGCGATGACAAATCCGAACCCCTCTCCTGGCTTCCTCCTCAGCTCCACATCAAACCCCCGGGGCACACGGTTCCGTCCCCCTCCCTCCTGCCCTGGTCTTGGGATCACCACCTCCCTGTCCCCCTCATCCTCCATGCCCTCGTTCAGCCAGTCTTTGGGCTCCATGGTGAGGGTGACTGGGACTGACTCCAGGAAACTGGTGCTCTGGACCAGAGAGGAGCGCACCATGGCCGGGGGAGGAGGGGTGGAGGAGGGACGGGGTAGGATCAGGACGTCCGCAGGGGGTGAAGGATTGTAGTCTGACGTCACGGGTGGAGGATGGGGGCAGAGGAGTGGTGAGGGGACTCTTTGCATAGAGTTGGGGGAGATGGAAGAACGGTGTGAACCTGAAGAAGATAAATAACATCACTAAAGACAAAGGAATTCTTGAGAAATGTTTTGAGTCTCTATTCATCACTTGTGCTGAGAATATTGTCATAAATAAAATAAAACTCTTGAGAACAATTTTGCAGGAAACTAGCTCATGTTCTTACCTCTTCTGTGAACCAATAAGACCACTTCTCCTTGTTTGGTGTGTTCCTGGAGAACCTGTTGTACCTGGATGGAAAAGCATCACTTTATTATCTCTGATCTAAATGTCCCTATACTTATTCTCCATCTCTATCCTTATCTTCTTTCTCTGCTATTTCCCCTCCTCAGTACCTGTGCAAAGCTGAGACTCTGGACGTCTGCTCCGTTGATTTTCATGATGGCATCCCCTGGCTGTAGGGAGGAGCACTGCTTCCTGTCCCAGACCCTCTTGACAAGGGCCAGCCTGCCCCCCTGTCCCCCGGCCATCACACTGAAACCCATTCCCCCTCCACCCTCACACTGAGCCAGGGCCACTGGCACCAGCTCCCCTCCACCTCCCACCCCAAAGCCACTGCCCAGACTCATCGCCCCGGGAGACGAGATGCTTATGGGGCTGCCGCTGCCGCTTGTATTGCCATGGAAGCCATTGAAGCTGAGGTGGGGGCTGTCAGGGGTGGGAGGGGGTCTCAGCAGGGAGGCCTGGGGCCTGATGAGGCGGGAGTACGCCCCTCCACCAGGGGAGGACGACAGACGGGGTGTCTCTGACTGGGGCATGGGCAGTCTGGACACAGGGAGGGTGGAGGAGGTGGACAGGGCGCTCTCAGACAGGTCACTCTTAGAGGTTCTGTAACGCAGGGGCTGAGGGGGGGTAGAGAGGGAGTTATTGTTGTGGTTACGGATCATGAATGCCCTGCAGAGAATGAAAAGACAAAGAAAGATAGTCAGGGTTCTCCATGAGAGTAAATTACCTCTAAATGACATTGTTTGTGTGTGTGTGTATCTGCGTGTTCTACCATACCTGTGTGAGCCGATGGCTGAGACCACTTCGCTGTCACTCTGGCAGTTGTCAGTGGCCTGCAGGTGGGCGAGGCCCCTCAGTGAGCGGGGCGGGCGGACCGGGGGGGTGGTGGGAGTGATGCTACCACTGGATTGTCTGTATGAGGGTGGTGTAGGGGAAGTGGAATCAGATAGGTAGCGACTGGATCGTCTGTACGAGGGTGGGTCAGCGGAGTGAGCAAGATGACCGCTGGAGTGTCTGTAAGAGGATGGTGGTTGGGTAGCTGTGGAGGTGGCATTCCCATTGGCATCCAGTCCTGGCCTCACTCCTGGACCCATATAACCCACCTCATTGTGGTGAGAAAGGACCCCGTTGAGATTATGATACTGGGTCTGGGTTGGGGCTGTGGATGGGCGGAGGAGGGGGAGGCGCTGGTGTGAGGGCTGGGGCTGGGTGGTGGTGGGTGGGAGGAAGGGGTCACAGATGTCGGTGAACCCAGGATGGGGCTGCTTGGGGCAGCCGTCGGGGTTGTAGAGCATGGGGTATCCCCTCCGGAGGACCATGTCCACACTGTGGCCCACAGGAACTGCCTTCAGCATCTCTACCACTTCTTTGTGGGACGTTCCCAGGACACAGACGCCGTTGATGTAAACCAGGATATCTGCTGTATGGACAGATAGGAGAGGTTGAGAGGGAGGTCTGGTGAAGTTATCCCATTGCATTAGTATACATTTCAAACCTACACTCTGTACTGTACTTTACAAATAATTTGAAGGGACACAACAATGTACTGTAGTTCATAAATGGTATACTATCTTCGTATACTGTGGTGTACATGTGGTTTTGGGTGTCTGTAGTAGTATTTCATATTTTATTGGGATCCCCAATTAGCCGCTGTCTTGCTTCCTGGGCTCCAAACATTAAACAAAAAGACAAATAAAATACATAATATAATATACATAATACTACATAACACTACATAATACTACTGGTTGAGAGAATGCCAAGAGTGTGCAAAGCTGTCATCAAGTCAAAGGTTGCCTACTTAAATATATTTTTGGTTGCTATATGATTCCATATGTGTTATTTCATGGTTTTGATGTCTTCAATATTATTCTACAATGCAGAAAACAGTAAAAATAAAGAAAAACCCTGGAATGAGTAGGGTCTAAACTTTTGACTGGTACTGTACGTGTGTTGATTGATGCATTGGGTGACAGATTATGGCATGCAAACCATTAGGATTAGGGATTGATTGAGATGTACTCTCTTTGAGAGATCACAGAGAAATCCCACTACTATAATCCATCTCCAGACAGGAGAGAGAGAATGACAGAAAGAGAGATTGAGGGAGAGGAGGGAGAGAGAAATGTATATATACAGAACAAAAACTATTTCTAAGATTTCAAATCAAATCAAATCATATTGGTCACATGGTTAGTGGATGTTATTGCAAGTGTAACGAAATAAAATAAATACAATTTGACAGAGTTACAGTTCATATAAGGAAATCAGTCAATTGAAATAAATGCATTAGGCCCTAATCTATCGATTTCACATGACTGGGCAGGGGAATAATATTAGTTGGGCCTGGGAGGGCATTTACGAGGAACATGATATCAACATTGGCCCAGTTATGATACCGGAAGCAGAATCTAACATATCCCTAGAAAAGTCTGTTTTCTACTATCAAAGAAAATTTGAAATGCATTTTTGCTGTTTCAAATCACATTCTCAATCCATTCACAACTTTACAACTTTGCATAAATGACAATCATCTCTGTATATTGTCCTGTCCCTCCCCTCCCTTCTTCCTCCTTTTCTCCTACCTGTGTTGAGAGCTCCAGGTCCCCCTGGCGTGACACTGTAGACCTGAAGGAACTCCCTGGCTCTGCTGCCCCCCACAATGTTGAAACCAAACCCCCTGGGACCTTTAGAGAAGCGTGTGTGGATAGAGAAACCCCTCAGCTCCCCTGGCTCGTCTGTGAACCCTGGTACTGAGAAAGAGCAATGGAGGGATGGAAAGAGAGGGGGGGAAAGATATAGAAAAGAGCGAGAAGGGCAAAGAAACACAGAGAGAGAGGCTTTACAACAGGGAGGGAGAAAGACAGAGAGAGAGGCTTTACAACAGGGAGGGAGAAAGACAGAGAGGATTTGTGCAATTGGAAGGTAAAGAGGAAATAAAGGTCACTATGAAGAGGTTGAGAGAACAACAGAGAGAGAGAGAGAGACAGAGAGAGGTTGCACCCTGTGTGTGTGAATGTGTAAACTGCTTAGAATGTGCCACTTTAGAGCTGAGTTGAGAGATGCACAACACTGAAAACTCATGGCCAGATGGCACTTAGTGCAAAACGTTTAGGAATAAATAGACATGCAGGCAAAGTGTTTTTTTCCGTCCTGTCATAATGTCCCACAGAGAAGATTCAAGCTCCTTGAAAGGAAACAAACTCTCTGGCTGATATGTATCGCCCCCTGCTGGTTACAACCCACTCAACAGATTCAGACCAGCTTTACTCGTGATATTATGGCAGATGGGATTTCTCACTGCTATAATCAGCTAGAATGGTCAAATGTTGATGTATTGTTGTGTTATCAGTGAATCACATAACATAATTATGATAGTAGGTTGTCAGTGTCATGCCCAACACATGGCCTCTGTCAGACATAGCAGCTAGCAAAATGGCTCCCTGCCATTAGTTCCAGGTTCTGGCTTGCTGTTATCGGGTTAGGGCTTAATCACGACACAGTTTCTAAATTCTACTAAAAGCTCATTTCATTTCATTTGACTCTATTAACAAGCTCACTGTGCCTATGGTCCTATGATCCTAGTCTAATCAATGTACAGACAGCATTATTAGGCAGTGCAACGGTTAAACCATCATTTCTCAAATTCGGTCCTCGGGATCCCAAGGTGTGCACATGTTGGTTTTTGCCCTAACACTACACAGCTGATTCAAATCATCAAAGCTTGATGATTAGTTGATTATTTGAATCAGCTGTGTAGTCCTATGGCAAAACCCAAAACGTGCCCCCCTTGGGGTCCCGAGGACCGAGTTGGGGAAACCCTGAGTTAAACGCTCCAGCAGTATTTCCCTGGGAGAGAGCTCACATGTATTTTTGTCAAGCGTTGTCTCTCTGCTGCTCTGTGCACGAGGCTCCTGCCAGCTGGCCATCTTGGAGTTATGGCTGAAAGAGAGTGACAGACAGGCCACCCCAAAGTCACCAATCAATCACCATGGCAATGCTATATAACAGTATTTACAAGTCAACACATTCAAGATTTAGAGGAAACTGATCCCGGACCAGTCAAAGAGAGCGTCTATCCATATAGAATAGTCACTCACTCTATGTAGAAAGGCTCTCCTGAGTCGCTGTAGGCCACCTCCCAGTTTTTAGGCATCACTGCTCGCACCCTGGAACGGGTGCTGCCATGGCCATTCTCCATGGCACTGCCATCCCCTCCAATGGACCCTCTGGACAAGGAGACGGGATGTGCATTGCTGATACCCACTAATCCACCTGGAGCGTATATAAAGAGGACAGTGAAAATGATGTCACTGAAAACTTGTGTTTGACACATCTTACTATAGAAGTTCTCAGATAGCCTACACTCAGTGAAAATAGAACCGTTGAATAACTTACTCTCTGAAATCATGGACATTGGCTACACTGAATGTAGTTTACAGCTTTAAATCCACATGTACAGATCCAGATCCATTGAGTTAAGTGTTTCAAAAATCGCTAAAGGCAAGGCATGTACTGCTGTTCATTGAAGACAGTTCAGTATCACTATGGTTCCCTCCAACCTCGACACCAAGCTCAGAGCCCTGGGTCTGGTCACCCCCCACTGCAACTGGACTTCCTGATGGGCAGACCACAGGCTGTGAGGATTGGGAACAACACCTTCTCCACACTGGTTCTTAAACACAGGAGGCCCCCCAGGAGTGTGTCCTCAGTCCTCTGCTGTACTACCTGTTCAAATTCGGCATGTCGCCCTGGGTCCTCTCCAAATACTACCGTTGCACCATCGAGAGCGTTCTGACCGGTTGCATCATGGCCAGGTACGGGAATTGCTCCATCCATGGCAGCAAGGCCCTCCAGCACGTGGTGAAGATGGCCCAGAACATGACTGGGACCATGCTCCCACCCATCCAAAACATCCCCTTAAAACAGTGCCTGAGGAAGGCACACAGCATCACGAAGGACCCCACACATTAGCTGTTCTCTCCCTTACCGTTGGGCAGGCGGTATCTGAGCATGAGATCTGATACCAACAGGCCAGAGACAGTTTCTATCTACAAAATAAAAATATCAGACTGCTGAACACTTGAACTGGACTGACCACCTGCTCTGATTCTCCACACCTTAGCACACATGCACTCAATCATGCACACACCCACTGAGACACACACACACACGGAGACACACACACACACACACACACACACACACACACACACACACACATACACACACACACACACACACACACACACATACAGGTATATATGCATTCATACTACACACACGTCACAACTGCTGCTATCAGAATCTTATTGTACGGCTCAGTTTATACACTACCCCCCATGCCCCCCTTCCCCAAAACACATGTAAATATTGTACTATAAATTGTGCCTTCCAGTACTTTAATTATGCTCAAATGTTTATTATATTCTACTGTCATTTACTTTATGTTCATATTCTTATTTTTTACTATTTCTTATTGCTGTTGCATTGTCGAGAAGGAACTTGCATATAAGCATTTAGTTGGATGATGTAAACCATGCGTATCCTGTACATACGACTAATACAACTTCAAAACTATATGTAAACAGCTTTTCCCGACCCTCCTGTCCTTTAGAATGTAGCAGGCGTGGGAGGATGTAGCCTGCTGCACACCCAGAGCTGCAGTCAGAGCCAGCCCAGCAAGCGCTCTGTTCAGCACCACCCGACCTGGCGATAGATGACTCAGCAGCACAGGTCAGGACCATGGACAACTCCCTGCTCTCTGCCTGTTCCCTGCCTGCCACACAGCCTAGTCTGCCCGTGGTTAGCTAGGCCCTCCTCTGGAGCAGGTCCAGCGATCGATGCAGCCCCAGACCCACAAAGAGCTAGGAGCATACTAATCATGCCCATCATTGATTAATTTGGCCATCAAAAACTCGGAGGTACAGAGGGACAAGGCAGTCTATACAGTTTACGGTAGCTGTTGGCCACCATACTTAGCTAGATAAATGGAGGAAAACAAATCACACATTTTGACAACTTAAAATCACAAAAATGTTTTGGATAAAACATGATTTACTGCCACAACTGTTACTACTACTACTACTACTAATACTACTATTATGATTACTACTAATACAACTACTACTTATTACCACTATATGACTGTAGTAGATTGGTCACCCATATAGCCTTACGGGACAGTCTGTCTTTGGTAAACCTGCCTGACAGGCCAGAATCTTCCTCGCTGTTCTCCCCCTCCTCGGCTGCTTTCTCCAGGTTGCTAAGCGACTTGCTGCGTGTTCGGAAGTTCCGGAGCAGGTTGCGGTGTTCCTGGTAGGTGATGGGAGGACTCTCTGGACCAATGTGTACTGGCCGGGGGGTGCCGTAGTAGTTCCCTGGGAGAAAACAGGATGGGAGAGAGAGTGACGTATAAAGTGAGGTAAATAGATATATTTGTATTGTTAGAAGCATATTGGTACTTTTGGCTTTTGGGGGCAAGAATAAAAATACATAAATAAATAAAACAAATAAGATTGTGAAAAGGATAAAAAGGATAAGAGGTAAAGCGATGTAATCTAGAGATGGAGTTCCCAAACACACAGTTGAAATGGCTATCATTGTATGAAATATAGAAAATACAGGAAATCCTAAATATGATGACAGCAGTGTTCCAGTGCAATGCATGCATCACATAGATTTACCATCCAACCTAGGGATCAGTACAGCACAGTATACTTTTACCTTCTTCAATTATATCCTTCTGTTGTGGCAGCTACAGTACAAATCAAATTACTTCAATCTATTTCTCCAGCTCCAGCACAGAGAAACATTAGGTTGCTGATGTACTCGTCAAGGTTATCCCACCATAGTGTAACAGTACCGCAGACCCGCTGATTCTCCGGCTGCTTTGCAGGAGCCGTACCGCCATCAATGTCACATGTGAGGCAAAGTGAAGATGGCATTTATTGTGCCCCTTAAACTTACATGAATTATGCATGCTAATCCGGGGTTGCTTTTTTAATCAGAGGAAGCGGTCCAACTTTAACCCTCCCCTGACTGGGGTGGGTTGTGCAGGTTGGAGCAACTGAGACCTGTTCATTAACTACATGGATGTAATAAGGCTTCCTCTGAGAAAATGTTCTTATATCCCATTATATTAATGATATTCACCAGCTATGTGCCTGCCTGGTAAGGGACTGTGTGGACTGGTTTGTGGGTTAACCCCTTTAGATAGACTAGCGTCCTCTATCTGCAATATACAATATGCTACCTACAGTGTGTTGATCATGAAAGAATGTCTATGAAATTAAATGCAGTTGAAGTCAGAGGGAGACGACTTAGCGAATAAATACCTCTCCTCTCCTCACCTTTGAACTTGCCGCTCTCCAGAAGAGCTCCTGACTCCTCCAAAGAGAAGAACTCTTCTATGGAGACAAAGTTGTAGTCCACCCCTGAGATCTCCCCATCATGGGGCAGTCTGGTCGTGCCTGGAGAGTGAGCCAAGAGAAAGTTACACATCCCAATCTGTTTCCACAGTTCACTGTTAGAACTTAATGCATTAGCATACCCCTCATGAAATGCAACAAAAAGTATTGAAACTGATACTGTATATAGCATGTGCAATTAGAATATGTACAGTCACATAATACGTGGCAAGGACTCATTCTGTGTGCAATAATAGTGTTTAACATGATTTTTGAATGACTACCTCATATCTGTACCCCACACATACAATTATCTGTTAGCTCAGTCGATATTGAATATTCCTTTGAGCATGATGAAGTTATTAATTACACTTTGGATGGTGTATCAATACACCTAGTCACTACAAATATAAAAAATACAGGTGTCCTTCCTAAATCAACACATCACAGAGTACCACTCTTCATATTTTCAAGCATGGTGGTGGCTGCATCATGTTATGGGTATGTTTGTCACCTGCAATTGAGTTTTTTTAGGGATAAAAATAAACGTAATAGAGTTAAGCACAGGCAAAATCCTAGAGGAAAACCTGCTTCAGTCTGCTTTCCAACAGACACTGGGAGACAAATTCACCTTTCAGCAGGACAATAACCTAAAACACAAGGCCAAATATACACTGGAGTTGCTTAACAAAACGACATTGAATGTTCATCAGTGGCTTAGCTACAGTTTTGACTTAAATTGGTTTGAAAATCTATGGAAAGACTTTAAAATGGCTGACGATGATCAACAACCAACCTGACAGAGCTTGAAGAATTCAAAAAATAATAAACTGCAAATATTGTACAATCCAGGTGTGCAAAGCTATTGGAGACTTACCCAGAAAGACTCACAGCTGTAATCGCTGACGAAGGTGATTCTAACATGTATTGACACAGGGGTGTGAATAATTATGTAAATGAGATATTTTTGTATTTCATTTTCAATAAATGTCTAAAAATGTCTAAAAACATGTTTTCACTTGTCATTGTGGGTTATTGTGTGTAGACAGGTGAGATAAAAAATAGAATTAATCAATTTTGAATACAGGCTGTAACACAACAAAATGTGGAATATGTCAAGGGATATGAATCGTTTCTGAAGGCACTGTAGTCTACAGCACTTCATATTCTTTCTTAGAGATGAAAGGAAGATACAGATGTCAGATCATAATTTGATCACTCTGTTGTTGCTGAGAATTTTCCTGCACCACAAGATTAACAGAAATTCAGTGAAAACCCCCAATAACACACGGCTATATTAACAGTACTGCACTTTTCATGTAGCCTAATTTTGGCCAGCTAATTGCCTAACCACTGATCAAGCACCATTACATCAGCAGAAAAGTGTGAATGGACTAAGCTTGTTGCAGCAAAAAAATTAACTAGTCAAATTAAGATCCAATATCTGTAGGTTGATTAGTAGCCTTTTACACTTGTACCCGTATGTATACGGCTTGAAAATTGCAGATTTGGACACTGATAAGTGCCTAAATTGGAACACAGTGGCCGTACAGTAACATGCTATATAAATGACCTCAGAGCTCAGGCTCTGTGCTTCACAGCTCTGTACGGGTTTTGACTGACAGGCTTTCTGAACTTGAGCACAGCACATGACAAGAAGTTGACCCCGTCCCTCCCGCTAATTGGGCAACTTTAGTAAAAAAAAACATTTTTTGAAATCTGACTGAGGGAAATGCTGTAAATTAAGAGGATTATAATAAATACTGCTTTTGATGTCATACAAGCAAGCCAAACACCCGTGAGTCCAAATGTGCATTTCACATTTCCATATCATAAAACTCGTGTAATATAGTGCCAACATTTATGATCACTATGTTAGATGTAGAGCTACAAGATGTCATGGCGTTATACCCTAGGTTTAATAGCTACCATGGTTATGCATATGCTTTCCATATTTCTTCTGTAAGAAACATTTCATATAGCCCCATCCATATATGCCAATTCCCACGAGTGTAAGGGGTTAAATCAATTACTTACTTGTTACATGTCAGCATGGGTGAAACTTGCTTGTAAACCTTCCAAAAGAAACCCTAATCAGGCCTCAGTCTGAAATGAATCCCCTCCAAACAACAAGCTATGGTCAAATTCCTGTCCTTCTCCTTCTCCTGGAGGACCACATACTGTATCATAGCAGAGTGGGGCCAGTAGGAGGGAGTCAAACCCAGTTACTCCATAAAACATATGATTAATGCACTGCTGTCTCACCATCAGGGAGGGCACAGCACTCCACACTACAATGACAATGACACAAAGACACACAACACTGCCTGCCTCTCCTCTTCATACCCTGTTAGAGCGAGGTAATACGTCCCAATCAGCAACAGAAGATGAGGCTCTGTCTCTAATAAAACATCTGATAGCAAATCTCCTGATGGCCTCTGACGTGTGTAGAATTATTCTCCTCCCCTCAGGACAGAGTAGACTCATTAATGCTAATACTGAGGAAGTAGGAAATGTGTGTGTGTCTGTCTGTGTGTGTGTGTGTGTGTGTGTGTGTGTGGCTAGGACTCATTACCAATGCCCTCCTCTGAGATATATATGACATGTCAGCAGGAGATAGCTGGGATTATTGACATATTCCTCCATGCGTCTCCCCTCAGGCCCCCCACTGATCCCATGGGCCAGGGGAGAGAGGGAGAGAGAGGAAGAAAGAGTGAGAGAGATAGGAGGAGTTTTAGTAGTAGAGGGGTAATTAAGCAGAGCTTCATATCAACACCAAGACACAGCTGTCAGTCAAAGACAGAACAGGAGTCAGAAGTTGTCATGATCAAACCCACAGTGGGCAAAACTGACTAGCCAACATCACTACAGGCCAACATCACCACAGGCCAACATCACCACTGGCCAACATCACTACAGGCCAACATCACCACAGGCCAACATCACCACAGGCCAACATCACCACAGGCCAACATCACTACAGGCCAACATCACCACAGGCCAACATCACTACAGGCCAACATCACCACAGGCCAACATCACTACAGGCCAACATCACCACAGGCCAACATCACCACAGGCCAACATCACCACAGGCCAACATCACCACAGGCCAACATCACTACAGGCCAACATCACCACTGGCCAACATCACTACTGGCCAACATCACCACAGGCCAACATCACTACAGGCCAACATCACTACAGGCCAACATCACCACAGGCCAACATCACTACAGGCCAACATCACCACAGGCCAACATCACTACAGGCCAACATCACTACAGGCCAACATCACCACAGGCCAACATCACCACAGGCCAACATCACTACAGGCCAACATCACTACAGACCAACATCCCCACAGGCCAACATCACTACAGGCCAACATCACTACAGACCACCATCCCCACAGGCCAACATCACTACAGACCACCATCCCCACAGGCTAACATCACTACAGGCCAACATCACTACAGGCCAACATCACTACAGGCCAACATCACTACAGGCTAACATCACTACAGGCCAACATCACCACAGGCTAACATCACTACAGGCCAACATCACTACAGGCCAACATCACTACAGGCCAACATCACTACAGGCTAACATCACTACAGGCCAACATCACTACAGGCCAACATCACTACAGGCTAACATCACTACAGGCCAACATCACCACAGGCCAACATCACCACAGGCCAACATCACTACAGGCCAACATCACCACAGGCTAACATCACTACAGGCTAACATCACTACAGGCCAACATCACTACAGGCCAACATCACTACAGGCCAACATCACTACAGGCTAACATCACTACAGGCCAACATCACTACAGGCTAACATCACTACAGGCTAACATCTCTACAGGCCAACATCACTACAGGCCAACATCACTACAGGCCAACATCACTACAGGCCAACATCACTACAGGCTAACATCTCTACAGGCCAACATCACTACAGGCTAACATCACTACAGGCCAACATCACTACAGGCTAACATCTCTACAGGCCAACATCACTACAGGCTAACATCACTACAGGCCAACATCACCACAGGCTAACATCACTACAGGCTAACATCACTACAGGCCAACATCACTACAGGCTAACATCTCTACAGGCCAACATCACTACAGGCTAACATCACTACAGGCTAACATCTCTACAGGCCAACATCACTACAGGCTAACATCACCACAGGCTAACATCTCTACAGGCCAACATCACTACAGGCTAACATCACCACAGGCCAACATCTTCTAAGAACCAAAGACTAATACAGTGAGGATATCCACACACTGACTTTGTTCAAATAACAAGTCACATTTTTCCTTTTGCATATATTGCAAAATAAAATATTATAAACATGAACCACTTGTTTAAAAAAGGAATACATCCAAAAAAAACATGAATATAATAGGATGCAACTTATTATCCACTGCTAACTGCCAGCTAGGCCACGGTTTGCCACCTCATCTTAAAAACATATTGATCTGAGACAGTAAATCAGGCCTAGCAAAGTACATAAGAGACTTTCAGATTGACTCAATTGATACACCAATCACCCCCGTGTCTGTGATCTACAGTGGCTAACTAGCTTCATTTACCTCAACGCTTTTACATGTGTGTAAATAACACATTTCATACCCCCCAATAGGTTGTTTGTGTCCTGGAATATTAGGAGAAGCAGAGATGTATATCAGGAAGTAATACAAGAGTGTCATTTGAGCTGACTTGCTCGTGTTTTTGCAAGTGGGCTAAACTAGGATTTCGACATTGTTACAGTGTTGGTCTATGTTGGTATAGAAGGGAGAGCGGGAGAGCAGCGGCATCTTACTGTGTCATCCATCTCCTGCAGATCAGAGGATTACACAGCCAGGGGATGAGCGTGCCGCCTCGCTGTCACTCCAACTTAGAGAGCCAGGCAGGAAGTTGTGTCACAAGTCTATCCACACCCGGGTCTAGCTGCGCCAGGGCGGCTGTACACAAGGCTCTCTAATCCATAATCCATAAATGCTGGACATATTTATAGTACAGATGCTACAGACTAAAGATCAGACTGATCCATCACCTCTACCCCCCCATCTAATTACAAACTGGACCAATTGAATTGTTATGTAAAAGGACTTTGGCTTGGAGAATGTGTATGCCTCTTTTATGTGGATGTCCTGTAGGTCTCAATGTTCAAAGCTCAAAGACACAATGTTTTGTTGTTTTCTTGCGTATTCTCGGGAGTTTTAACCTGCATGTGTGTGTGTGTGTGTGAGAGAGACGTGGTGGAGAGGCTGACTGGTCTGGCAGACTGTTCCACATGACCTACTTCCTGGCTAAACAAGAGATTAGCGCCAAACTCCCCATCGCCGTGGGCTGGCCAGGCTATGGCCGGCCAGAGTGGTCTGTGTCCAGCCCGCAAGGCAGACTAATGACAGTTTAAGAGAGACAACATGACACAAGCCAAACCTATCAGACAGATATTATACCAGTCAGTGATATGACACCAAAATAAGAGCTTCACAGAAATCCACACCATAGTCCTCTCCAGTCCACTCTCACAGTGACATCACTCTGGCCTTTAGAGAGAGGATTGAGAGAGCAACCGACGCTCTGTATACCCAGAAGTCTTTGCTTCAAATGTTTTAGACAACTTTAAATCATTATCATTGAACAAATTAATTGAGGTTAACTATATAAATAGATGAAAACACATACAAAATAAAGAGAACATTAATATGTAACCAAACAAGAAAGAGATAACAGACATGAACCTGTGAAATAGCATAAAATGAAGACAGAAAAAGCTACCGATACAAGCCTGGCGATTAACTGCCACACTGGATAAAATTAACAGTGTAACAATACAGACAGTTGCCATGGAAATGTCCTGGGGAATATTCCTCTAGGTGCTTTCTCTCACCTAAACTTGACTTGTAATTGAATGTTTGACTGATGAAGCCAGGGTTGACAAATCACTAGTTAAATCCACTCAACACATGCCTATGTGCATATATTTACACACGGAGGTGCCAAAAACAGCTTTCCCGGCTCTGATTGTGATCGCACACCAATTAACAGTGTTTTCCTAGTGCCAGCCATGTAGGTCTACTCTAAATCTAAATGAATGTATTAGATAAGGGACTTGTTGAAGTGTTTAAATGTTCAGATGCGATGTCCAGATATGTAATGAGCATAGAGATACTAATTCCTATTTCTATTATTAAAAAGTACTTACTAACCTATAATGGACTCATCTTACTGCAGGCCAACATCACTACTATACACCCATGTTACAGCCTCTGGAACATATACAGAGGTGCAGCTCACAATTACAGCGTCCCAACGGATTTAGAGGGCATAGCTGCCAAGGACTTTAACGGGGACTCGCAAGTTACAGCAACAGGGGTCCGTAGCGGGCACAGTTAGAGGGAGAGGTATTGGGCACAGTTAGAGGGAGAGGTATTGGGCACAGTTAGAGGGAGAGGTATTGGGCACAGTTAGAGGGAGAGGTATTGGGCACAGTTAGAGGGAGAGGTATTGGGCACAGTTAGAGGGAGAGGTATTGGGCACAGTTAGAGGGAGAGGTATTGGGCACAGTTAGAGGGAGAGGTATTGGGCACAGTTAGAGGGAGAGGTATTGGGCACAGTTAGAGGGAGGTATTGGGCACAGTTAGAGTTGGGCACAGTTAGAGGGAGAGGTATTGGGCACAGTTAGAGGGAGAGGTTAGAAGGAGAGGTATTGGGCACAGTTAGAGGGAGAGGTATTGGGCACAGTTAGAGGGAGAGGTATTGGGCACAGTTAGAGTTTGGGCACAGTTAGAAGGAGAGGTATTGGGCACAGTTAGAGGGAGAGGTATTGGGCACAGTTAGAGGGAGAGGTATTGGGCACAGTTAGAGGGAGAGGTATTGGGCACAGTTAGAGGGAGAGGTATTGGGCAATGTTAGAGGGAGAGGTATTGGGCACAGTTAGAGGGAGAGGTATTGGGCACAGCGTCATGGGACTTACAAGGCACTGCTCGGAGGTAGAGGTTCTCCCGGATGACCTGCTGAAGCTGGCTGTCCATGGAGCCTGGAGTGAAGCACTTACTCAGATACAGCCTGAGGTCCTTACACAAGGCAGAGCCTGAGGGGCAGAGACAGGGAGAGAGAGGAGAGAGAAACATAAAGAGGGGGGGAGGAGAGAGAGACAGAGACAGACAGAGAGAACTTGCTAAATCAGCTCAACAGTCAAAAACTGACGAATTGTGTAAATATTTGTATACCCTGTCAAAAGGAGAGTGACAACCCAAGCCAACATTCCCCAGACTGTATTGCTACAGTAGCTTTGATTTACCCCTATATCATTCCAACCCCCTCCTTCTCAATCCCTCCCTCTCTCTCCCTCTCAATCCCTCCATCTCCTTCTTAACACCTTATCAGTCATCCCGAGTACATAATATATTATTTCCCGGCCTCTCATGCATAGCCTAATAACACAGAGGTGGTGTGGTGCTGTCGCACAGCAGGCTGGGCTTTTGGCCCAGGCACTTATTTCACTCTCTGATCTATTCGTTTAATCTCAAGTGCTTGATGGCCTCTGATGACAAGTCACTTGGTGTTATGGATGGCCTGAGAGCATCTCCCTGCTCGTCACACTGACAGACGACCACCACGTCCACTCCTTCCCTGCCCCTG
Organism: Oncorhynchus tshawytscha; assembly: GCF_018296145.1. NCBI lineage: Eukaryota > Metazoa > Chordata > Actinopteri > Salmoniformes > Salmonidae > Oncorhynchus > Oncorhynchus tshawytscha. The sequence goes on along the minus strand of NC_056450.1, from coordinate 15,101,872 downwards.
CTGCTACTCTGCTTCCCAACCCTCTGTCTCAGGTAAAGTGGCTGGGCTCTAGGCTGGGCCCAGATGTGAGTGCAGATTGAATCCGCTGCGCTGCTATTAAAACGTCTCTGTAATAAAAAATATAATAGCACAGGTCGTCTCCTACAACCACACATGATCCGCCACATATGGTCAGTATGACGCGCAAGACCCGGGCCTGCAGCTTCCTGGGAGAAATAATGAGAGGCTTTTGTTGGCATTGTGAAACAGCTGTCCAGCATTGTGCTTTATGAATATAAAATAAATATATCAGACTAATGTTGCCATATACACTGTGAGTAAAATGAACTGGAGTGCTTGCTTTCACAGAGCTATGTTGCTTTCACAGAGCTATGTTGCTTTCACAGAAACAACAGGATGCACTAGACAAGAGCCCCTATGATGTACATCCATGAACACTGCTTCACCACAACACAACACGGCACATCACTCACAATTAAGTAAGGTGTTGTCCTACACATCCGCTTTCAAGGTCATCATAGACAGTGATGATAGTGTTTGTCTGTCAAAACATGGACAGGTTTGGTACAAGCCCTTTAATCCTTGTGTGTCACATAGATATAATGAAGGGATCATTTGCCACACTTACTTCGTCTCATATCATGTCATTAGTGGTGGAAAGCCTGAAAACACTATGGTGTCCCTGACAGCCTGGATTGTGGAGGAAGAGAAGGTGGAGGAGGAGGCGGAAGGAGGATGTGTAGAAGGCGGAGGTGGAGGAGGGGGAAGGGGGGCAGAGGAGGAGAATGAGGGGGAGGAGAAATGAGGAGGTGTAGGCCTACAGCACAGGCAGTACAGCAGCACATGACAGCTCAGCCCATCCATCTCTGTTCAAAGTACATGCAGTCGGAATACCCAGGTAGGGTATTGGCTCTCAGAATGATTATGGATGTACCAGCGGTAGAGGGACCAGAATTAAAGGGCCCCATTTACAGTCCTGCTGGCGATTTAGCCATCAATCTACCCCAGCAAGGCCATGGGGAGCCACGGTCAGGTGACATAGTGCTGACATATTGCTTCGTTCAGACCTAACAAAGACATCCGTCACCCCACCCCCCTCTATAAATTCCAAGGCCCCTCCAGGGTGATAGACAACTGTATTGTCACATCGGCACAGCCCTCTCTGGACTCCTTGTCACATGTGTCATCGGGAATTTGAACACTTCCCTCTCTCCACACACTGTGTTTTCAGGGACCGCCGCAGTAGACATCTAAATGCTGACATTTATTTATTTATTTATTTACATTTTAAGTCCTTTTTTCGCCCCAATTTCATAGTATCCAATTGTTTTTAGTAGTTACTATCTTGTCTCATCGCTACAACTCCCGTATGGGCTCGGGAGAGACGAAGGTCGAGAGTCATGCGTCCTCCGAAACACAACCCAACCAAGCCGGAGGAAACACCTTGCACCTGGCGACCTGGTCAGCGTGCACTGCGCCCGGCCCGCCACAGGAGTCGCTAGTGAGCGATAAGACATGGATATCCCTACCGGCCAAACCCTCCCTAACCAAGACGACGCAAGGCCAATTGTGCGTTGCCCCACGGACTTCCCGGTCACGGCCGGCTGCGACACAGCCTGGGCTCGAATCCAAAGTCTCTGGTGGCACAGCTAGCACTGCGATGCAGTGCCTTAGACCACTGCGCCACCCGGGAGGCCCTGACTGCTGACATTTTTCATGTGATTCAACATGTAAAATCAGTGCACACTCGGTTCACAAATTACATCCAGAGGTGCTAAGTACTCTGGGCCAGCAAACTCTGGTGGTTAGACTCTGCTGGTTAGACTCAGTTGTTGTCAAATTTGTTTTTCCAGTATCAGTGATTATTGAGCTATGTTTAGATAACCACTTGGGAAGCGTGTTATTCTATGAGTTGCCTAAGGGAGGTGTTATCACGTTAAGGAGAAGTTGGGGTGGACAACGATTTAAGAGAATGACGGATGAGGCAGCAGCATTCACAATGTGTCCCCAGACCAAGGAGTAAGTTACCATACCGAGCCATACAGTACCTGGTGAGACCGTCTTGATGCAGATGGGATGGAGGCAGGAGTTAAGGACCCCCCGGACATCTCCTAGTGTCATCCCTAACACAGGGGTACCCCCAATCTCTAGGATGATGTCGCCCACTGTGAACCCGCCCCCGGGGGCTGAGGTGACGAATGGGAACTCTCCATAGTCAGCTCCGCCACCCACCGCCACCCCCAGTTCCCCAGAGGAACCAACCAGGGGGATGAAGCTCTCCTGGACCTTGGAGCGCCAGTGCAGCTTCCTCACGGCTGCCTTAGACATAGCAAAAGAGCTGAGGAGGGGAGAGAGGGAGAGCAAGAGAGCGAGAGAGCGAGCGAGAGAGGGTGTGAGACAGAAACAGGGAAGACAGTGTCACTGACACAATCGTGTTATTAAGGTGTGATTTCATGTCTGAGGATTTCATTACAACCTGATGTTTCCCAAGGTACTGAAAATGTAAAGAGCATAGCATATCTTCAATACAAAACAACTGCAGTAAAAGGACTTCGCTGAGTTCAAGCACTCCCTCCTTTAGCACAGAGGACCTGCATGTGAAGCAGAATGACATGGAAACTGTGTGTGTGTTATACAAACACTGTGTACTTGACCGTGGGTCGAACTGAAATACAGTAAACAAACTGTCAAGCTCTCAACTGTCACACTCAATACTGATGCTGCTTTACCTCAATGGAACACTTTCTCTATTGTATATACACAATATGCAACATAAACACACAAAACATACGGGTAGGTATATTCCCATCGTGGCAGTCTGACGGAAAGATCTAGTCTGTTGCCAGGGAGAGCTCATAGGGTACTGTAAATGAATGCCTGTTATTGATATGGGTAATTCAATACAAACAGAAAATTCTGAAATAAATTGACAGTAAAATGTTGTTGTGTCTCAATTATATCGACTAGAATTGCATTTACTGTAAAATACTTCTATAAATCCTCTTTCCAGACATGAAGAATCATGATTATTCCATGTTCACTGAAACTGCTGCCGAGGAAACGTTTGCTTTCCAATCAGATATTGCAGCCTATGGAAATGAGTATGCAGTCAAAACAGACGTGTTGCACTGGACATGTTGCACTGTTTCACTGTGAATTGCATGATGTCTAGAATTCCAAAAGAACAGCATTGTAAGTTAAGTTTGATGCCTCTTCCAACAGTTGACTTTTAAAAAGGTTTTTGTTGAGAGCCAGTGAAGTGGCAGGTGGGCGGCTCAGTGAGAGAGGGCAGGTGCTCCTACACCGTGACTGAGAGAGTGCCTCGGTCTGACAGGATGGGAGCAGTGCTGTCAGACTGTTACACGGGAGACACAGGGATCTTAGAGACAAAGAGACGTTACACTTACCCAACACAGGGACGGGTATGGGGTAGGTGTATGGATGAAAGACTGTGAGACAGCCCAAAATAAAGACTTTAAGCGAGACACACGGTACTGAGGGACTGACATATAATGAAAGGCAGGGAGAACAAAAGTTGATATGTTTAAGCACTGTGTAATTCTTTTTTTTGTCCTAATAATGAGTTCTCTGTTATCACAGAAGGCTCCCTGTGTTGATACCTTAACATGCAGTGACTTAGTGACCCAGGGATGGAGGGGATGGAGGGACAGGAAGACTGGCTTTTAGCAGAGGAAGTGAGGACAGCAGGGTCTCCCCCCAGGCCCACCTGCCCAGGGCCAGCACACCTAATGACGCTAATTTATATAGTGTGAGGAAGGGACACGCCTAATCACTTCCTCTTGACTGACTAGCTGGTTGATCAGCCATGTATCCTCCTCCATCTTCCATCTCATCTCCTCCCTCTCCCCTGGCTGGTGGCGCCACAGCTGATTAGGACGGGGGAGGGGAAGTGAAGGGGGAGGAGAGAGGGCGGAGGGAGAGGTGGGATAGAGAGAGCGTGGGTGTGGGGAGAGGGGGAGAGAGAGTGGGAGAGAAAGCGAGAGATAGAGACAGAGAGAGAGAGAGCGAGAGATGGAGAGAGAGAAAGAGAGGCACCACACAGCCTGGGGTTGGCAGTGGAGTCGCCGGTTTGACCTTGCAGGGCGACAGGAGCCAGAGCTTGGTTACAGTCTGGTCTGCTCTATGGGGGCCAATGAGTTCTGTTTTATTTTAAACATCTCATCACTATGCCTCTGTTCATCCAGTCTGCGAATTGAATTGATAAAAGAGCAAAGTCAAGAGTAGGTACTGTTTCCAGAGAAAAAAAATCTGTAAGACTATTCTGCTTATTTCTTAATTGATCGCTAATTGTCCTCTCTGCACACTCCCTCTCTTTCTGTCCTGCTGTGAGACCTTCTGCAGCTGAACCTCCCAACCATACATCCTTCCACCCACACACACAGAGTACACACAAACAAAGAGACCCCCAATCAATAAAACACATGCACCAAATACAGAATGAGCATGAAACAAGGCATACACAATCTAATGCCACATGTAAGGGATAATCAACGAGGGGCTATGCTTTCTATGGAAAATAGTGAACGAAATGGAAGGTGTGTTCCACGACGCACTAGCGGAGTGGAACTGACCTTCCACGGAGTTGCATTATTTTCCAGAAAACGCATAGAGCTCCAAGTTGATTATCCCTATAATTTAACACATTTGCAGCGAGAAATGTGTTAATTTGCCAGTAGAAATGTGTTCAACATCCACTGAAGTAACTAGCAAGTTTACTAGATACACTATATATACAAAAGTATGTGGACACCCATTCAAATGAGTGGATTCGGCAACTTCAGCCACACCCGTTGCCGGCAGGGGTATAAAATCGAGCACATAGCTATGCAATCTCCATAGACAAACATTGGCAGGGGAATGGCCTTACTGAAGAGCTCAGTGACTTTCAATGTCGCACCGTTATAGGATGCCACCTTTCAAAGAAGTCAGTTCGTCAAATTTCTGTCCTGCTAGAGCTGCCCCGGTCAACTGTAAGTGCTGTTATTGTGAAGTGGAAACGTCTAGGAGCAGCGTCGGCTCAGTCGCGAAGTGGTAGGCCACACAAGCTCACAGAACGTGACTAACCAGTGCTGAGGGGCATAGCGTGTAAAAATGTCTGCCCTCTGTTGCAACACTCACTACTGAGTTCCAAACTGCCTCTGGAAACAACATCAGCACAAGAACGGTTCATCGGGAGCTTCATGAAATGGGTTTCAATGGCCAGGCAGCCGCACACAAGCCTAAGATCACCATGTGCAATGCCAAGCGTTGGCTGGAGTGGTGTAAAGCTCGCCACAATTGGACTCTGGAGCAGTGGAAACGCATTCTCTGGAGTGATGAATCACGCTTTACCATCTGGCAGTCCGACGGACAAATCTGGGTTTGGTGGATGCCAGGAGAACGCTACCTGCCCCAATGCATAGTGCCACACTGTAAAGTTTGGTGGATGAGGAATAGTTGTCTGGGGCTGTTTGTCGTGGTTTGGGCTAGGCCACTAGTTCCAGTGAAGGGAAATCTTAACGCTACAGCATACAATGACATTACAGACGATTCTGTGCTTCAAACTTTGTGACAACAGTTTGGGGAAGGCCCTTTCTTGTTTCCGCTTACAATGCCCCCATGCACAAAGCAAGGTCCATGCAGAAATGGTTTGTTGAGATCGGTGTGGAAGACCTTGACTGGCCTACACAGAGCCCTGACCTTAACCCCATCGAACACCTTTGGGATGAATTTGAACGACGACTGCGAGCCAGGCCTAATTGCCCAACATCAGTGCCCGGGCCTCACTAATGGTCTTGTGGCTGAATGAAAGCAAGTCCACGCAGCAATGTTCCAACATCTAGGGCAAAAAAGTATTTAGTCAGCCACCAATTGTGCAAGTTCTCCCACTTAAAAAGATGAGAGAGGCCTGTAATTTTCATCATAGGTACACTTCAACTATGACAGACAAAATGAAAAAAAAAAAATCCAGAAAATCAAATTTTAGGATTTTTAATGAATTTATTTGCAAATTATGGTGGAAAATAAGTATTTGGGCAATAATAAAAGTTTATCTCAATACTTTGTTATATACCCTTTGTTGGCAATGACAGAGGTCAAAGGTTTTCTGTAAGTCTTCACAAGGCTTTCACACACTGTTGCTGGTATTTTGGCCCATTCGTCCATGCAGATCTCCTCTAGAGGAGTGTTTTGGGGCTGTTGCTGGGCAACACAGACTTTCAACTCCCTCCAAAGATTTTCTATGGGGTTGAGATCTGGAGACTGGCTAGGCCACTCCAGGACCTTGAAATGCTTCTTACAAAGCCACTCCTACGTTGTCCGGGCGGTGTGTTTGGGATCATTGTCATGCTGAAAGACCCACACACGTTTCATCTTCAATGCCCTTGCTGATGGTAGGCTTTGTTACTTTGGTCCCAGCTCTCTGCAGGTCATTCACTAGGTCCCCCCCGTGTGGTTCTGGGATTTTTGCTCACCGTTCTTGGAGATTATCAGTTGTCTTGTATGTCTTCCATTTCCTAATAATTGCTCCCACAGTTGATTTCTTCAAACCAAGCTGCTTACCTATTGCAGATTGTCTTCCCAGCCTGGTGCAGGTCTACAATTTTGTTTCTGGTGTCCTTTGACAGCTCTTTGGTCTTGGCCATATTGGAGTTTGGAGTGTGACTGTTTGAGGTTGTGGACAGGTGTCTTTTATACTGATAACAAGTTCAAACTTGTGCCATTAATACAGGTAACGAGTGGAGGAAAGAGGAGCCTCTTAATGAAGAAGTTACAGGTCTGTGAGAGCCAGAAATCTTGCCTGTTGTAGGTGACCAAATACTTATTTTCCACCATAATTTGCAAATAAATTCATTAAACATCCTACAATGTGATTTTCTGGGAAAAAAATCTCATTTTGTCTGTCATAGGTGAAGTGTACCTATGATGAAAATTACAGGTCTCTCATCCTTTTAAGTGGGAGAACTTGCACAATTGGTGGCTGACTAAATACTTTTTTGCCTCACTGTAGCTCAAACATATAACATGTAAGAATGAACTATAACCATTGAATTCTACTGTGCAAATTTGACGTGCGTTATACGGAATGCACACTCTAGAATGCCCTTCAAGACCAGAAAAAATATTCAACAATGCCATGGTATAAGAAAACAATAACGCATGACAAATGATATCGGCATCGACATATGTCATCTTTTCATCTTTCTGAACGCATTACCCTGACTCCATCATGTTTGAATTAAATGTAAGTACGTTTTGAGACCCCAAGCGCTCTATCTAAAGATTTCTGTCTTCTGAGCTACATATGCTTAAATGCTATTTTGGTTCCCCCATGTTTGGGTTTTGCATGGCTCTGCCTCTGGCTGTGGTTACATTTACAAGAGATGCCCGCTGTGGTGTGGTGTTCATAGCTGCTGTCTTGATCTCGGTAGCTTCAGGGACAACAGTGTCAGCTCTGGTGAGGCGGAGTCCTCTGAGTCCCGCTCTCTCACACAGAGACAGCCAGTCAACACAGCATAGTTCCCTAGACTTTGTCTCTAGTGCTGTGTGATTGTACTGAAATGTCTTTCAACTGGTTGTGTTCGTAACAAAGTTGCCCTAAGAAACATACAACATGTTGAACAGTTTAACGTTTGAATATTTAAAGAAAGAAAAAATGTGTGTGTGTCTGTCCTGAAGTCAGTAGTTTAGGAAAACCTGCCCGTTAAAAGATGGTTTAACAACACATCGCTAAATTTGCAAGACACAAGAGCTGTCAAAAGAAATCACACTTCAACTTCCGTAGAGAATCCTTCGGTAAGTTGATAACTCTCTGAAAGACACGTATTACAAACAGAAACAGCAATACTTCAGACTGCAACTGAATGGATTGACAGAGGAGAACACAATATACAGATTCAAGGATATCTAGCATTATAAAAAGCACCCCGTATTGAAAATGCTGGCCTTTAGCAGAGGGAAGAGCTGACCAATACATATCCTATTTCACAGACTTCCTCCTCCCAGTGATCTGTTCTGCCATCTTGTCTTTCAGAGGTAATTTCATACCAGTCCATCCTGACAGAGACCTTAATGTATTCATCTCCCCGTGGAAGCTATTCTTGGAGATCAATCTTCATTCCTATCTGATCGTTATTCTTTAATTCAGAAAGTATGAATAGCTACTGCTTCAGGCTACATATAGAGGGAAAACATGAAAAGCATAAACAGGCATTTGTTTTTCTCCATTTGAAATATGTACTTTTCAGCTCTGAGGGACATACAACATGCTTGTTTTCTTGCATTGAATACTAAACAATCCATTTACTATACCGGATTGTAAATAGTTCATTTATCTTCCTCCTGTGAAAATAGGCAGTACTAGGATTGAATACTAATATGAAACCAAAACCAAACAGTCACATACTGTATCACACACTCACATATCACCTACATGACCCTCTCGTTGTAATATAAATGCCACCAAACATTACCCCAAACAGTACCCCAACAGCACCCCAAACAGTACCCCAAACAGCACCCTAAACAGCACCCTAAACAGCACCCCAAACAGCACCCCAAACAGTACCCCAACAGCACCCCAAACAGTACCCCAAACAGCACCCTAAACAGTACCCCAAACAGTACCCCAAACAGCACCCCAAACAGCGAGAAACTGCACAATGGAAAGACCCTAAGAACCAAGCAATATCTTTCATTTCATGTGTAATTTTCCTGCCGCTTCTTTCAGTTCAGGTTAGACCTCAAGGGTGATAATTTATTCACAACATTAGTTCCCCACTAAAGAGAACACAGTTTCAGATGAGGCCTTGGGTTTAGTTCAATCATTCAAGGTCTAGTAAAAAAAAAAAACAAGTCAAGAGACACTATGATTGACATTGGAGGGCGTACAATACTCAAAAACCTTCAAGAAAACAGTGTAAGCAAAACGCCTCAATTAAGACAGTGGCTAATTGAATTCCACATTCTGCAGTGTGTTGGAAAATGGAAGAATTGTGGCGCTCTGCAGATGTATCAGGACAGGACTGGAGAAAACGAGGGGGAGAGAGCATTTAGACAGGCATCATTTGGAGCAGCATATACTATACTTTAAAAAGCCATTGGTCCAGACACAACACAGGCAATAAGCTATCTCAATTGCCTGTCATGATTACCAATCTCAGTCCTGCTACAGTAGCCCCATGCTTCTTGCTATCTCACCTGGTATCTCACCCGGTATCTCACCCGGTATCTCACCTGGTATCTCACCCGGTATCTCACCTGGTATCGCCTCTGTAGTGATATTACACAATGCCTTCACGGTGAAGAGACTGTCAGATCTGTTGAGTATCTCAGTGCTTCTAGTGTCAATCTATCTGCCATCCTTCATCCATGTCAACGTGCTTTTATACATAGCTGCAGCTTTATCTCTCCCGACAAGATCTACTCTGATCACAGAAAACTTTGTTCAGGCATTATAAAGAGGAGAAACTAAGACAAAACACGTTTTCAAGTGCTGATGGAACGAGGTCTGTATTCATACACATTTACAGGCATTAACACTATTTAAGTGCCCCTGGTATAAGCATTTAAAAAGCATTTATAAAGATTGAACACACTGAAAAGATTGAACACAGTGGTTTCTGTTGCCAAGCTGGCATTGTATAACTGAATCAACATTATTGGAAGCCTAGCCTGTTGGATAAATCAACCTCCGGTTTATTCCTTACATCTAACCCACTGTCACAACATCTTACCCTTCTACTGCACTAAGCCCTTTCCTTCATTAACTCTAACCTGTATTTATCTGAGTTCTCTGCTCCTAATCTCAACTCAAATCAAAATCAAATCAACATTTATTAGTTGCGTACACACAGTGGTGTAAGGTACTTAAGTAAAAAAAATCCTCTAAAGAACTACTTAAGTAGTTTTTCCTGACACCCAAAGGCACTCGTTACATTTTTACTGCTTAGCAGGACAGGAAAATGGTCCAATTCACACACTTACAGTATCAAGAGAACATCCCTGGTCATCCTACTGCCTCTGATCTGGCTGACTCACTAAACACACATGCTTTGTAAATTATGTCTGAATGTTGGAGTGCGCCACTGGCTATCCGTACATTAAAATAACAAGAAAATGGTGCCCTGGTTTGCTTAACATAAGGAATTTGAAATGATTTATACTTTTACTTTTGATACTTAAGTATATTTGAGCAAATACTCTTATTTTTGATACTTAAGTATATTTGAGCAAATACTCTTACTTTTGATACTTAAGTATATAAAAAGCAAATACTTTAAGACTTTTACTCAAGTAATATTTTACTGGGTGACTTTCACTTTTACTTGAGTAATTTTCTATTAAGGTATCTTTACATTTACTTCACGTATGACAATTGGGTACTTTTCCCACCACTGCGTACACAGATTTACAGTACACACAGTAGGGCAGCAGTATCCAAGGTGCAGGGTAAAGTACTGGGTGGTAGCTGGCTAGTGACAATGTCTGAGGTTCAGGGCAGGGTACCGGGCAGAGGCCGGCTAGTGATGACTGTTTAATAGTCTGACGGCCTGGAGATAGAAGCTGCTTTTCCGTCTCTCGGTCCCAGCTTTGATGCACCTTTACTGTCTCCACCTGTTAGCAGTGAGAACAGGCCATGGCTCGGGTGGCTGGAGGTCCTTGATGATCTTCTTGCCTTCCTGTGATACTGGGTGCTGCAGATGTCTTGGAGGGCAGGCAGTGTGCCCCCGGGGATGTGTTGGGATGAGTCAGCTGACTGCACCACCCTATGGAGAGCCCTGCGGTTGCAGGCAGCGTAGTTGCCGTACCAGGCGGTGATAAAACCAGACAGAATGCTCTTGATGGTGCATGATCTTACACCATCCTACAGTGGCTTGTCCGTGTTGGAGGTCAGCCTAACAAAGCATGTTAAATAGCCAGCGACCTTAAATATCAGTGTAACTAATAGAATGGATACAGCGAGGCCACTCTCTTTAACAGACAGGAAATGCAAATGAGGGTTTCTTCTAGCATTCAATTTTAATCTTGACCTGCATCTTGTTTTTGGACCTCCCCTGCAGAATATTTACGCAAACTAGCTGTGCAGCAACGTGTGTTAAAACTCTCTGATGCTCACTCACTATTAAATCTAGGACATGGGATTGCTCAACACAAAACAGACAGCAGTGGCAGATTTAAAAATAAAAGATTAAATGCTTGTGGGATGAAAAACTAAAAATAACTCCCTCTGTCTCAAACATGCTAGCATGGACACACACACACACAAAAAAAAAAACCTGTGGCATACATTAACCCCAATGTAAGATGCATTTGTTTGTAAACCCGTCTATCCGATAGATTTTCCATTCAATAGCCTCAATCAGAGATGTTCTCTTCCTCTCCATGAATTGTGTGCGCCTCTAGTCAATTCATGTCATCCTCTTGTACCCCTCTCACAATGGTGCTTAACACACAGTACAGAATGGGACTGATCTGAGGATAGACGGAAAATGAAACATGCAGACATATACACAACCCCTCTCTTTAGATGGCAGTCTAAGTAAAGGTGACTCCCTAAGGAGCGAAGTACAGAAGCATTCAGTTGAACCTGAAACGAACACAGTAATGCATGGGGCAAGTAAGCAATGTTATTTAGCCATCCAGTAGTACTCCACTCCTATGAAGAAAAATACAACAACAGGTTCCTTATAAGTCTGCCAGGAAGCATATCACTCCTCAGTGAGGTCAGCGATGAGCTCTCATCGTCAGGCAGAGAGCTCACTTTAATTAAAAGGGTCAGTGAGGCATCGTAGCTCCTTTGACTCAGATTAGGGATAAGTACTCTCTCTGAAACACGAGACAGAGCGGAGAATGAAAAGCAGAAAGGAACGAAGGGGGAAAGAATGAAAGAGAATGGGATAAAAAAAAGAGAAAGAAAAGAGAGAGAAAGTAAGAAATTAAAAAAATAAAGGAAAGCACAAGAAAGAGAGAGGACCAGGAAATAAAGGAAAAATGAAACCATTATGGCTGGCTGTCTTTCTGGAGAAGCAATGAACTGATAAAAGGGAGGAGGAGAGGTGTGGTTTTGTGTTTTGCGAGGCCACAGTACAGTAACCTGAGGCAGAACTGAGGGGGAGTTGGAGAGCATGTGTGCGTGTGCATGTGTGTTAGAGTGTGTGGGGGAGATTGTGCTGATTCAGTATGGATGGGTGAAGGTGACCCTCCCTCCACACTGCTCCGACAGTTCCCTGCCACCTGACATTGATCCTAGTTTTCACACTGACTCAAGCATACCACCGCCAGGCTTTTCAAATTACTGCAGTGCAATTGTTATTTCACACGCTGTTACTGATTTGTCATTAAATTGATTTGCTTGCCCGATTGGAGGGTTATTTACGTCTGCACACTTAGAAAACATGTATCTAGTCAAAGTGTTGCTGTATGTCTGTGTGCCTATCAAATGATATGGATAGATGAGCAACACACATTAAATAGGGAAGAAACAATCTTGGAAATGGGTGCCAGTTCTGTTCAGTACTAATAATAGAATGGCCAAGCCAAACATTAACTGCTACACTTGAGACAAGGTCTTAGAATAGACAGTGAACGCTACAACTACAGAATTCCAATGCAGTAACAGAGAGCAAAGATTCGGTCCACAGATGGGGGAGTGTCTGTGTAGCCCTGCCCTGTCAAGGGTAAACTACCGCACATCCTCCGTCCGCCACCTCCTCCTCCCCTAACCACACCTTAAAACCATGAATATGCATGAGTGTGAAGGGAAGAACAAGCACATCATTAGAGAATCAACAACTCCCTGGTGACATAAAGTAATACTACAAAAGAGAATGTCACTTCCCATTTAATCTGCTACTCTCTCATTAGCTGGTTAGTGGGGAAAATGTTGTAGACTGCTGGCAAACGGCCAAATATATTTCAGGTTAATTGCAGATGGTTAAGACTATGTGAAAGAATGGATAGAAAAAAGGGGGGAGGAAGAGAAGGAGATACGAAGAGATAAAGCACATGCTAAAAACAAGACCTTGAGAAGTCAAGGATATGCCATCAGCAACTGAGTCCTAAAATGGGTAAACCTGCGGGTGTCAATAGGTGAGGAGATGAGAGAGTCAGATCAGGTCTCTCGGGGATACCGTGTGTGCAGAGCTGTGGAGGGACAGTAGTCTCCGAGTACAAGTGGCTGGGATAGCGCCACACGTTTCTGGTTCGCCTGGACTTAATTCATGATTCATAATACCACTATAACCTTGACTGCTCCCAGAGCCCAGAGCAACGCTCTGTGTGAAGTCAGAGTCACACGTCCATCACTTCAAAACAAGCAGGGACACACCCTGCACACCAACTCACAGTGAAACACACACAGAGACACACAAACAAACATGCACAAGCACACACACACAATCCTACACATGCTTACTTACACAGATATTCAAGAACATGTGTGCATTTCATTTCATTAACAACATACAAGCCGTTTGTCACACAAACACACACTGCACAGTCGATTTTGAAGGCATGAAATATGTCAAATCTGTGTCCATGACAACACTAATTGCAAAACTGGCACAAGTCCATTGAACATGTGCAATACTACTATTACAGTAGGACAACTACTTATTTTACTTCTGTCATTATTAACTGTTCTACATTTTTTGTTTGGGTATCACACGGAAATCAAGCCATGAAACTAAATTATATTTCTTACAATGTTGAGACTGTCTTGATTATATTGTCTACTTCTTAGACAATAATATAAAAATTTAAAAAATGGTGAACAATCACATTCTGACAATACTGTACAAAGAAAACATTCAAGAAGCTAAAACTGAAAGCTAACCTACAGGTCAACTGTTGACCAGTCAACTGTCCCCTTAATCAGGTAGATCTCCCTCTCTCATCCTCTGTATAAGGAGCTCACACTCTCACAACACATGGTCACATTGGTATCCTAATATTTAGGGAAAAATACTGACCTGCCTTGGCGCTGACATATACACATTCTTTTCAAGCAATTTAGCCGTTCAACGAGGAGACGTTTAAACGCGTCTATATACATTGACCCGACCGAAACTACACTTGACCCCAACGGTCACAATTGAATATGAAAAAATAAATGGCAAATACTTTTCTATTCTAAATGTATTCAATTCCAGCTATTTGAAATCGGACTACGCGAGTTTATTGACAGCTGTTATCGATCGTTTCGGTAGAGACACTCAGACGCGATGTGCACGCCAGACGGAGTATTTGGACACTGTTGTACAGGATGCTCTACAGCTGAGCACGAGACCCGTGATCTGACAGAGGAAAAAAACAGTCGGGCAAAAAAAAAACTGCAAATCTGACAGGTTTACTCTATAAATCAAGAGCCTGGTAGGCTATTCCATGGACAGCCTGGGGTTAGTTGTGATAATGGCTGCATGGCATGGGTGTTTAACTTAACATGTTTAACTCTTCACTTATTGGTTGGTAGCAGAAATGATAGGCTAACACACGAACCTCGTCCAGACACGGATGCTCACCTTCATAATTCCTGCTTTCTTCTCGGCATATCCCTTTGCTTTTTATCTTCTTTTGATAAATCAGTTTGATTGTAGACGTTAAACCGAATTTTTACACGGTAGTTGAGGCCAATGATGTAAAGAAAAGACACGCGGCGATATTGATTTTAACTGGACAGAGGTGTTACGGAACTGGAGATGCGATGCTGTCAGAGCGCGATAGCGATGCCTTGCGGCAGTTGAACAGGTCACAATTGCGTGGGACTTGAGCATAATGTTCTCGGTCACAAAAAGCAAAGAGAAACAATGATAACGCAAATGAGCACCAAGGGAGGTGGGGGCATGGGGGGGTGAACATGGGGGAAAAGAACCGCCCCTACAGTGCAGGCCTCCTGTATTATCCTTCACTTTATTTAGTTTGTCCGATCCGCTCATCTTTTAGCATTAGGCTAGTCTGATGAGAGGTTGACATAATAAACATCAAACACAGTATTCTGAAGTTGAAGTAATGGACTAAACTTAAATAACACATTGGACTAACTCAGGTTGGGCATCGAATCTGCAACGCCTATTCTAATATAAAATAAAACATATATTAAAGGTACAATCGACTACTTTTCAGCCTAAAAAAATAAAAGTGGTTGGCTGCACAAGACTGTACATGTGGCGGCAGGAAGTCTAGTAGTTAAGAGCGTTGGGCCAGTAAGCTAAAGGTCGCTGATTCGAATCCCTGAGCCAACATGGTGCTGAACCCTGCTATTTTGCCCTTAAGCAAGGCAGTTAACCCCAAACAACAACTGTTCCCTGGGCGCTGATGATGTCAATTAAGGCAGCCACGCACCTTTCTGATTCAGAGGGGTTGGGTTAAATGGGGAAGACACATTTCGGTAGAATGCATTCAGTTGTGCAACAGAAAATTCCCTATAATAAAGGCATTTTGTGAAATGTAGTGTCTAACAGTGGCATGTATTCATGGATTCCAAGGGAAGCCAGGCTCCCCCCAGTAATGTACCAATATAAAAAAAAAGAATAGATACAATCATGTATCTTTTATCTATGTTTCATACTTTTCGTTCAATTCGCAAGAGACTGAATGTATCTCACAGGAGAAAGCATCTGAGTGAGCGAAACAGCGCCCCTCTGTCTCTCTACGTGTAGGCCATCTATCTGATGTCTGGTCCAAACGAGTATGACATTGTTGCCGGCATTAGCATTGAAGGCAAGAGAAGCCAGCAAGCATCTGGCCTCTCTTGACAAAAAAAAGTATAACAAATTTTCCAGTCAGCGTTGAGTAAACTGAGCAAAATCAACTGTGAATGGTCCTGGCGCACCCAAAAAAATGTGTTAGGGGAAGCCAGCTTGGATTTTGGCGTTACTCCTATCAAATCCCATTTTAGAGCATACATAATGGACAGAAAAATGTTGCATCTCGTTGTGGTTTGTGGTTCTAAATCAATAGTTGTTTAGTGGTCCAAAACATTAACTTGCTTGACCATGCTGTAGGTCACAATATGCTTTGTGGACTTCACTGGACAGAGGTTGCTACCCGGTTTTGTGAGAAAACAAAGGTGTGGTTGAATTTATTATTATTATTGTCTCGGCCTTTAGGCCTATATATCACGGTTGCAAGACATATTAATTAACAGAATATTGAGCAAACAACGCAATTACCCCAGTGATTTTACCCACGCACCGCTACTTGGTATCTAAACTGATCCATCAAATCGCGCTGTCGGTCCACATAAAACTGCATTACCCAAAACTCTATTTTCTCTCCTCATACATCGCAAAAAACATGGTCCGTGCATATCCCAATATATATCCCATATCCCAAGTTTAAATGTAAAATGGTTATGCAAGGGTTATGTTTAGGGTCGGGACGTCCCAAGCATCCCATATAGCATTTGCCTTGCAAACATGGCGGCCTCTCAACAGGAGCAAAACAGCAGGAACGTTCCTGTTGATACATCAACATCTAATGCACATCAACAACAAGGAGAGAGGAAATCAGGGGCTATATCTTTTGGTTTTAGCAAAACTGTAAGTAAATTAAAATCTAGTCGGGATGAAGCGATCAACGCAGATGAGCGAGATTATTTAACCGGAGTCGATGGGAAAGAATTGCTAAGGTAAGCTAACGTTAGTTAGCTTCTAATGTTGGTGTCTAAATACAGTTGCATTAATACATATTGTTGCCTAGTAGTCAGCTAATAACGTTACTAGCCTGTATGTTGAATAAACATGTTGCTGTCCCTTTATGTATTCGTTAGTTAGCTATGTATTTCGCCACCGGTAGGAAAGACTACGGTTAAGAAACTCTTCGCCGGTAGAGTTGTAGCTACATGCCGGTAGCTACATTTCTTCTTTGGTATTATGGCGGTCCGCAAACAAATATTGGTGCATGTTACTATTCTGTAGTAGCATTGGCTACTATTCCCGTGTATGAATTCATGACACTTTGTGAACAATTGCCATACCAACTAACCCTGGCTGCACCCATTAAAACATCTACACAATTCCACAAATTTGGACCTATCTGATCCTACTCAAGGCCAGCAGCCTGGGAGGATGGGACACTATTGGTCAAAACATGTAACTTTTCTGCAGTAAAATGTTGTACCTATTCTCTGTGAGTTTTACATTCCAATCCTGCGGTACAATTGACATCCATGGCCATTAACGCCAAAAAAAAAAAAAAAAACTTACGGAAGCACATGCTATTCCTATCACTCTCTACTGGCCTCTGCCTACTCACAGGAATCCTCTTAGGATCCCTCACCCTGGACCAGTCTTCTTCTATACTACTCTCTTCACTGCCTCAGCATACGACACCTCTTGCACTACTCTTATCCTGGCAACCTGAACCTGCCTTTCTCTCTCTGGGCAGCTGTGATATCCAGCACCATTGGTACCTGTACAGTTTACACACACTATTTTTTTCCACCAATACACATTCCTTTGTCTCATGTCCTCCTGCACACCTCTCACATTTAGGGGTTTCCCTCCATGCTTCCACATGACCATAAGCTTGACACCTAAAACGGCGTAATGGATTTGGGATAAAAACTCTCATGGAATAACTGACACGTCCTAACTTGACTTTATCTCGTAAAGCCTGCATCAAAACTCAAGAGTACAGACCGTGTCTTGTGTGTTTCACACCGCTCTCCAACTGGTTTGCATCGCACCAAATGGCAGGTGTCGCAGACACCGGGAAGCTTCAACATCAGTTGATCCTCATCAACACTTAACGCCACTCCAGTTATCACTCCTTTCAACGGCGCCCTGCTCCAGAGGAAAGCAAGTCACAGTTCTTGTCCCCAGTAACGTAGTGCAGAGCGCACGCTCCTAGTGGACAGCATAAACGCATAAAATTCCACTTTGAGTCACTTTCACCCACCCAACATTCCCCAACCTAACACCACATATGGATCTGCCAGAAGGCAATGATCCATTCTCTCTAAAAATCTCACTCACACTGGGCCAGAATCAACTCGGGACAAGGCTCAAACTTGGTGGTCTTCACCCCACTTGCCCCCGCAGTTAATTAATCTTCTCTCGTCATGTTCAATTTCCTTCTGTAGCTCTTCCAAAAGGTATGTGTGATCCACCACTCCATATTCACTCAAGATATGTTCCACCTTTTTGTTTCTGTCCACCGTCTTCACCTTCATCAGATCTTCCAGAAGGCGGGTGCATTCCCCCATTCCATATTTACTTACAATGTGTTCCACTTTTCTCCTTTTTTTCATGTCCATTACCCCCACCTCATAGCCACAATGTCCATCCATAGCTACATTTCTTCTTCTTTGGGTTATATAGTGAACTACACGCAAAAAGGTGTATTGTCACCACCAACTGTGTGGGATGAAAATAAAATATCCTAAAAGACAAATGTGGATTAAAAAAACTCATACTGTCTACCTGAAAATCACTCATCGACATGCTCCATGCCTCATCTGTTAAAACGAATTATCCATGTCAAATCCCTACACAGTAGGAGCCTAGGAGGACAGCACATCTTCCATCGCCAATAACCTTTGTAAATCTTCCGCTGTGAATTCCTGAAGCTCCAGATATTTTCCTGCTGCCCCAGATACCTTCCTGCCGCAGCCACAATGATGTCCTATTTCTTTGAGTTCCTTTATACTTGAGCCGTGCAGTTTATCACAGTTGCATTGAACGCCACAACATCCACTTTCTTTATGTACATCATGCCCAGTTCTCTTGGTTGACAAATAGCCCTATTCACTATGGGCGTTGCTGCATCTACTATCATTTCTTCAACTTCACTTGCTCTTTGGAGATCCGACGGACCGCCCTAACTTTTGCCTCATCAACCTCCTTCACCCTTACAGGGCACTCCATGAACTCTATTGCAAAATGGATGTTCTTCACTCCAATCTTCTGTATACTCCACCAGCCTGCACACACTTAAAACATGGTCAAATTCTTTACAATTCCTGCACTGTAATGGTTTGGGGACAAATGCTCTTAATGCATACCTCAGCTTTAGGGAGGTGCTCATCATCAAAAAAAAACATAGAACCGACAAATTCTAGAACCAAAATAATTTCTTTGAGTGTGTACTGTATTATATGGACTGGAATTACACACATCATTCAAACGCACTTCGTTCAAAAGCAGAAGAGAACATGCAATTCTGGTTCAGCACGTGTAGCCTACAGAGTTACAAGCATTTGCGAATTTGATTTTAATTTTGAAATATAATAGGGCCTATTTGTACAGTGCGTTCGGAAAGTATTCAGACCCCTTCCCTTTTTCCACATTTTGTTACATTACAGCCTTATTCTAAAATGGATTTAATAAATAAATCCTCATCAATACCTCATGATAAAGCAAAAACAGTTTTTAATATAAAAGTTTTTCAAATGTGTTAAAAAATAAAAACGGATACCTTATTTACAGACATATTCAGACCCTTTGCTGTGAGACTCGAAATTGAGCTCAGGTGCATCCTGTTTCCATTGATCATCCTTGAGATGTTTCTACAACTTGATTGGAGTCCACCTGTGGTAAATTAAATTCATTGGACATGATTTGGAATGGCACACACCTGTCTATATAAATGTCCGACAGTTGTCAGTGCATGTCAGAGCAAAAACCAAGCCATGAGGTCAAAGGAATTGTAAAATAGAGCTCCGAGACTGGATTGTGTCGAGGCGCAGATCTGGGGCAGGGTACGACAACATTTCTGCAGCATTGAAGGTCCCCAAGAACGCAGTGGCCTCCATCATTCTTAAGTGGAAGAAGTTTGGAACCACCAAGACTCTTCCTAGAGCTGGCCGCCTGGCCAAACTGAGCAATGATTGGAGAAGGGCCTTGGTCAGGGAGGTGACCAAGAAACCGATGGTCACTCTGACAGAGCTGCGGAGTTCCTCTGAACTTTCCAGAAGGACAACCATCTCTGCAGCACTCAACCAGGCCTTTATGGTAGAGTGGCCAGACGGAAGCCACTCCTCAGGGCCAAAAAGGCACCTCAAGGACTCTGACCATGAGAAACAAGATTCTCTGGTCTGATGAAACCCAGATTGAACACTTTGGCCTGAATGCCAAGTGTCACGTCTGGAGGAAACCAGGCACCGCTTATCGTCTGGCCAATACCATCCCTACGGTGAAGCATGGTGGTGGCAGCATCATGCTGTGGGGATGCTTTTTTTCAGTGGCAGGGACTGAGATCCTTGATGAAAACCTGCTCCAGAGTGCTCAGGACCTCAGACTGGGGTGAAGGTTCACTTTCCAACAGGACAACAACGCTAAGCACACAGCCAAGACAATGCAGGAGTGGCTTCGGGACAAGTGTCTGAATGTCCTTGAGTGGCCTAGACAGAGCCCGGACTTGAACGCGATCGAATATCTCTGGAGAGGCCTGAAAATAGCTGTGCAGCGACGCTCCCCATCCAACCTGACAGAGCTTGAGAGGATCTGCAGAGAAGAATAGGAGAGCCTCCCCAAATACAGGTGTCCCAAGTTTATAGCGTCGTACCTCAAAAGACTCAAGGCTGTAATTGCTGCCAAAGGTGCTTCAATAAAGTACTGAGTAAAGGGTCTGAATACTTATGTAAATGTGATATTTAAGTTTTTAATTTGCAAAAATGTATGAAACCAGTTTTTGCTTTGTCATTATGGGGTGTTGTGTGTAGATTTGATGAGGGGGAAAAAAAAACACGAATCCAATTTAGAATAGAGCTGTCATGTAACAAAATGTGGAAAAAGTCAAGGGGTCTGAATACTTTCTGAATGCACTGTATAATTAGTAGGCTGACTCGTGTATATACCTTTTCATTATATTTCCCCTAAAGTTATTAGCCTACCTTTCTCTATTGCTGCTTCTTTCCTTCCTCACTTTAGTTGAAACAAGTTTTGTTGTCCTTATCTTCATTCTAATGACATCCTTGAATAGTATAGGGCTAGAATTAAATGCAGAAGGCTTTCACTTGTCTTCACAGATTGAATGGTTATGGGTCTGAATAAATAACTGCCAAAGCCTACCGCCATCGAGCGTCTCTTGGCTGCTGTATTTTACATTCAGCAAAAAAAAGAGCTTGCTTCCCTCTTCCAATAGTCTATTTGTATAAGAAATGGTGAAAAAACAATGTCCAGTAAGCTATTCGAGTCTAGCTTTTCCTGTATGAGACTCCAAGAGTTAAGGAGTGTTCTTTAAGGAGAGGCCAGCGGAGTACAGGTGCTTGCGTATTGCGCATGAGACAAAGGTTAGAAGCTTGAAGTCGGACGTTTACATACACTTTAGCCAAATACATTTAAACTCAGTTTTTCACAATTCCTGACATTTAATCCCAGCAAAAATGCCCTGTTTTTTAGGTCAGTTAGGATCACCACTTTATTTTAAGAATGTGAAATGTCAGAATAATAGTAGAGAATTATTTATTTCAGCTTTTATTTCTTTCATCACATTCCCAGTGGGTCAGATGTTTACATACACTCAATTAGTATTTGGTAGCATTGCCTTTAAATTGTATAACTTGGGTCAAAGGTTTCGGGTAGCCTTCCACAAGCTTCACACAATAAGTTAGGTGAATTTTGGCCCATTCCTCCCAACAGAGGTGGTGTAACTGAGTCAGGTTTGTAGGCCTCCTTGCTCGCACACACCTTTTTAGTTCTGCTCACAAATTTTCTATAGGATTGAGGTCAGGGCTTTGTGATGGCCACTCCAATACCTTGACTTTGTTGTCCTTAAGCCATTTTGCCACAACTTTGGAAGTATGTTTGGGGTCGTTGTCCATTTGGAAGACCCATTTGCGACCAAGCTTTAACTTCCTGACTGATGTCTTGAGATGTTGCTTCAATATATCCACATAATTTTCCTATCTCATGATGCCATCTATTTTGTGAAGTGCACCAGACCCTCCTGTAGCAAAGCACCCCTACAACATGATGCTGTCACCCCCGTGCTTCACAGTTGGGATGGTGTTCTTGTGCTTGCAAGCCTCCCCCTTTTTCCTCCAAACATAACGATGGTCATTATGCCCAAACAGTTATTTTTTTTGTTTCATCAGACCAGAGGACATTTCTCCAAAAAGTATGATCTTTGTCCCCATGTGCGGTTCCAACCGTAGTCTGGCTTTTTTTATGGCAGTTTTGGAGCAGTGGCTTCTTCCTTGCTGAGCGGTCTTTCAGGTTATGTCGATATAGGACTTGTTTTACTGTGGATATAGATACTTTTGTACCCGTTTCCTCTAGCATCTTCACAAGGTCCTTTGCAGTTGTTCTGGGATTGATTTGCACTCTTCACATCAAAGTACGTTCATCTCTAGGAGACGGAACGCATCTCCTTCCTGAGCGGTATGATGGCTGCGTGGTCCCATGATGTTTATACTTGTGTACTATTGTTTGTACAGATGAATGTGGTACCTTCAGGTGTTTGGAAATTGCTCCCAAGGATGAACCAGACTTGTGGAGGTCTACAATTTTTTTTTTCTGATTTCTTTTGATTTTCCAATGATGTCAAGCAAAGATTCACTGAGTTTGAAGGTAGGCATTGAAATACATTCACAGGTACACCTTCAATTGACTCAAATGATGTCAATTAGCCTATCAGAAGCTTCTAAAGCCATGACATAATTTTCTGGAATTTTCCAAGCTGTTTAAAGGCATAGTTAACTTAGTGTATGTAAACTTCTGACCCCACTGCAATTGTGATACAGGGAAATAATCTCTGTTAACAATTGTTGGAAAAATTACTTGTCATGCACAAAGTAGATATCCTAATCGACTTGCCCAAACTATAGTTTGTTAACAAGAAATTTGTGGAGTGGTTGAAACACTTGGAGTCATTAAAACTTGTTTATGTAAACTTCCAACTTGCTGTGCCTTTTCCTCCATCCTCTCTCCTCCGTGACATGGAAACCTGTAAGTGTTCGAGGAGATGTCAATTCGTAAGTAGACTAACTGAAGAGTGTCCTCCCCTCCTCGACGGAACCTCTGAGACGCAAGCAAGACATAGAAAGAATAAGGCTGTGACCTTGCGATTTCTCTTCAAAATAGAGGTCCCGCAATGAAGATGGTAAAAAATAATAATGGTCGAAATTTGTAAAATGTTATTAGGAAATGTTAGCAGACGTAGAATTTTATTTAACAATATCAAAAAAGGAAAATAGTTAATAGCCTTTTATTATTATTATTATTATTATTATTATTATTATTATAATCAACTTTAGAAAACACATTTAAATCACTTTGTTATTTAGCCCATTCACATTGCACGATGTTCAGTATGTTTTACACAAGCCATTTTTGTCCACATTCACCAGAACAACTGCCCCCTCTCATTTAACCCACAAAGTTCAAGGCTGACCTCGGTACTGCAGGCATTGTTTGCAGAGAACAGAATCCCCCATTATAGTGAAGGGGAAAATGGTAATCTTCGTGGTCCATCTTCATGTAAATAAATACATTTCTTGAAGACAATCACAGTACCAATAATTGCTTCTATTACATCAGATGTATGTCCTTGAACCAATTATTTTAAAGAAGTTATAAGGAAAAGTAATAAGGATAATTGACTTTGTATCTAATGGCAGCCTGCAGTATTTTTATTTTACTAGGCAAGTCAGTTAAGAACAAATTCTTATTTTCAATGACGGCCTAGGAACAGTGGGTTAACTGCCTGTTCAGGGGCAGAACGACAGATTTGTACCTTGTCAGCTCGGGGATTCGAACTTGCAACCTTTCAGTTACTAGTCCAACGCTCTAACCACTAGGCTACCCTGCCACCCTATCTTAAGATACTCAACTTTCTGGAGTAGCTTAAACTCAAATGTATGTCTCCATAAATTTACCACATTAGACACCATCTTAACCGACTCCCTTGGCTTCAAATGCACTATTGAGTCTACACATAGGAATGAATGGTGTCACGTGATCGATGGCTTTGTCCATTCATATAAACAGTCATTGACGTTCCCCTCTCGCGCCTCTCCTCGATTTACCTTTGTGTCCTCCTTTTGAAATGGGTCAATCTAATTGAGAAAAGGCCTGGGGGTGCGTCCCAATATCTACTTTCTCCTGAAATGTGTACAATCCCTCACTACTTCCCAAAAATCTGGATTGGTGGAGCCATGGGCTCGTGGGAATTTTCACGATATCTCTTATACCAGTCATTTCCTTTCAAGTCAGTGAAGGAAAGCAAACCAGTGCACCCTTTGGGAGGAAGGAGAGATAATTGGGACATAGCTTTGCAAAGGCTAATTGTTGTCTAGTTAGTAAATTCCTTCTACCTCCTTTGTCTGTCTTAGTATCAAGCCTGTGGAGAAGCCGAAGGAGCTGATCATTCCACTCATCCAAAGGAATCGCTGGTGCAGCAGGCAGGAAAACAGAGCTGGCCAGGTCCAGGGGCACGGTGATGGAGGGGGGGATAAGGCCAAAACACAACCCCCGTCTCAGGAGCAGGACTCAGTGGAATCACAGGCTGTCAAAGAAATTATTGAAGGTGCATGTCTGTGTGTCAGCTTCAGTTACTACTTCAGTAGTACTCAGAAATTAGCACCTTATCCTAATGTTGTGAATCCACTGTTAATACTTGAATCACTCTTTCAATATCACATCTCTCTATCAGAATCTCAGAGGCAGCTTGACCAGTGGAAAAATGGGGACCAAGCAGACCCCAACCTCACCATCCCCCTGCTGATGCAGAACCAGGCTCCACAGGGGTTTGAGGATGGAGACCACATCAAGGTGGATCTGCGACCAGAGTCTGTAAGTATGGGGCGAGGGTCAGAGGAACCTTATCCGTTACCGTCTGGTTCTTGGGTCTTGTTGTGTCAATAGACTGAAGTAAATTCAATGCATTTTCACAGCAAATGTTATGTGTGAAGTCAAATTAGGACGGGCAACTTTAACAGAGGGCGACTGAAAGTTATGTCAGGTTACGAGAGAGAAGTTGATTCCAAAACAGAGATGGAAAGTTATGATAAGCATGAGTGAATGAGAGCGCGATAGATTAACAAGTGTGTGAAAGTCAGATCAACAGAATGTCTGCGATGACAGATGGAGGTGGACTGACCAGTTTAACTGGGACTGAAACCAGAGACTGTGAAAGTGCTGACCGCAGGATATTTCCACCAAACCGAACCGTGCCAACAGAGAAGTGTGTGTGTGCATGACACGTACTCACTTCAAATCTGACAGCGTCTTACGAACGAGATGACACTGGCTTGCCCTCCCTCTCCCTAGAGACCAACAGTCATCTTCATCTCTTCCTCATCGCCCATCCGCCACCCTCTCATCACTGTCATCTCACATCTGTCTTGACTCTAGATACAGTGCCTTCAGAAAGTATTCATACCCCTTGACATTTTTCCACATTTTGATGTTACAGCCTGAATTTAAAATTGATTACATTTAAAAAAAAAAAAAAAAATTGTCACTGACCTACAGACAATGCCTCATAATGTCATTTCAATTATGTTTTTCGAATAAAAAAAAAAGGTTAATAACTATTCAACCCCCTTTGTTATGGAAAGCCTAAATAACTTCAGGAGTAAACATGTGCTTAACAAGTCACATAATGAGTTGCATGGACTCTGTGTGTGTGCAAAAATATTGTTTAACATTGTTTTTTTAATGACTACCTCATCTCTGTACCCCACACATACAATTATCTGTAAGGTCCCTCAGTCAAGCAGTGAATTTCAAACACAGATTCGACCAGGAAGGTTTTCCAATGCCTCGCAAAGGGCACCTTTTGGTAGATGGGGAATATATACAGTGGGGCAAAAAAATATTTGGTCAGCCACCAATTGTGCAAGTTCTCCTACTTAAAAAGATGCGAGAGGCCTGTAATTTTCATCATAGGTACACTTCAACTATGACAGACAAAATGAGGGGGAAAAATCCAGAAAATCACATTGTAGGATTTTTAATGAATTTATTTGCAAATTGTGGTGGAAAATAAGTATTTGGTCAATAACAAAAGTTTATCTCAATACTTTGTTAATATACCCTTTGTTGGCAATGACAGAGGTCAAAACGTTTTCTGTAAGTCTTCAAGGTTTTCACACACTGTTGCTGGTATTTTGGCACATTCCTCCATGCAGATCTCCTCTAGAGCAGTGATGTTTTGGGGCTGTTGCTGGGCAACACGGACTTTCAACTCCCTCCAAAGATTTTCTATGGGGTTGAGATCTGGAGACTGGCTAGGCCACTCCAGGACCTTGAAATGCTTCTTACGAAGCCACTCCTTCGTTGCCCGGGTGGTGTGTTTGGGATCATTGTCATGCTGAAAGACCCACACACGTTTCATCTTCAATGCCCTTGCTGATGGAAGGAGGTTTTCACTCAAAATCTCACGATACATGGCCCCATTCATTCTTTCCTTTACACGGATCAGTCGTCCTGGTCCCTTTGCAGAAAAACTGCCCCAAAGCACAATGTTTCCACCCCCATGCTTCACAGTAGGTATGGTGTTCTTTGGATGCAACTCAGCATTCTTTGTCCTCCAAACATGACGAGTTGAGTTTTTACCTAAAAGTTCTATTTTGGTTTCATCTGACCATATGACATTCTCCCAATCTTCTTCTGGATCATCCAAATGCTCTCTAGCAAACTTCAGATGGGCCTGGACATGTACTGGCTTAAGCAGGGGGACACGTCTGGCACTGCAGGATTTGAGTCCCTGGCGGCGTAGTGTGTTACTGATGGTAGGCTTTGTTACTTTGGTCCCTGCTCTCTGCAGGTCATTCACTAGGTCCCCCCCATGTGGTTCTGGGATTTTTGCTCACCGTTCTTGTGATCATTTTGACCCCAAGGGGTGAGATCTTGCGTGGTCTTGTATGTCTTCCATTTCCTAATTATTGCTCCCACAGTTGATTTCTTCAAACCAAGCTGCTTACCTATTGCAGATTCAGTCTTCCCAGCCTGGTGCAGGTCTACAATTTTGTTTCTGGTGTCCTTTGACAGCTCTTTGGTCTTGGCCATAGTGTAGTT
Source organism: Oncorhynchus tshawytscha (assembly GCF_018296145.1). Lineage (NCBI taxonomy): Eukaryota > Metazoa > Chordata > Actinopteri > Salmoniformes > Salmonidae > Oncorhynchus > Oncorhynchus tshawytscha. The sequence goes on along the minus strand of NC_056450.1, from coordinate 15,074,909 downwards.
TGGAGTGTGACTGTTTGAGGTTGTGGAGATGTGTCTTTTATACTTATAACAAGTTCAAACAGGTGCCATTAATACAGGTAACGAGTGGAGGACAGAGGAGCCTCTTAAAGAAGAAGTTACAGGTCTGTGAGAGCCAGAAATCTTGCTTGTTTGTAGGTGACCAAATACTTATTTTCCACCATAATTTGCAAATAAATTCATTAAAAATCCTACAATGTGATTTTCTGGATTTTCTTTTCTCATTTTGTCTGTCATAGTTGAAGTGTACCTATGATGAAAATTACAGGCCTCATCTTTTTAAGTGGGAGAACTTGCATAATTGGTGGCTGACTAAATACTTTTTTGCCCCACTGTATACATATTTTTAAAGCAGACATTGAACATCCCTTTGAGCATGGTGAAGTTATTAATTTCACTTTGGATGGTGCATCACTACACTCAGTCACAACAATGATACAGGCATCTTTCCTAACTACGTTTGCCAGAGAGGAAGGAAACTGCTCGGGGATTTCACCATGAGGCCAATGGTGACTTTAAAACAGTTATAGAGTTTTAATGATTTGATAGAAAACTGAGGATGGATCAACAACATTGAAGTTACTCTACAATACTAACCTAATTGACAGTGAAAAGAAGGAAGCCTGAGGCATATTAAACTATTCCAAAACATGCATCCTGTTTGCAAAAAGGTACTAAATTAATACTGCCAAAAATGTGGCAAAGCAATTAACTTTTTGTTCTGAATACAAAGTGTTGTGTTTGGGGCAAATACAACACATTCTTGCTCACACTCTTGCTGTGTTGTTGTACATGTCGAACTGCTTTTGTTTATCTTGGCCAGGTCACAATTGTAAATGAGAACCTGTACTCAACTTGCCTACCTGGTTAAATAAAGGTGAAATAAAAAATAAATACCCCAGTATCTCTACTTGCACATTCATCTTCTGCACATTCTCCCATTCCAGTGTTTATTAATTGCTATATTGTAATTACTTTGCCACCATGGCCTATTTATTGCCTTACCTCCCTTATCCTACCTCATTTGCACATGCTGTATATAGACTTTTTCTGCTGTATTATTGATTGTATGTTTGCTCTCTTGTATGTTTGTCCATGTGTAACTCTGTGTTGTTGTATGTGTCGAACTGCTTTGCTTTATCTTGGCCAGGTCGCAATTGTAAATAACTTGTTCTCAACTAGCCTACCTGGTTAAATAAAGGTGAAATAATGACAAATTAAAAAACATTACAGAGTACCACTCTACATATTTTCAAGCATAAGTGGTGGCTGCATCATGTTCTGGGTATGCTTGTAATCACTAAGGACTGGGGAGTTTTTCCAAGACAAAAAATAAACTAAGGGAGCTAAGCACAGAAAAAATCCTAGAGGAAAACCTGGTTCAGTCTGCTTTCCACCAGACTGTGGGAAATGAATTCTACAAAGTATTGACTGGGGGTGTGAATACTTATGTAAATGAGATTTCAGTATTTCATTTTCTAAAAGTCACTTTGTCATTATGGGTTATTGTGTGTAGATGGGTGAGAATTCTTCTTTATTTATTTTGAATGCAGGCTGTAACACAACAATGTGGAATAAGTCAAGGGGTATGAATACTTTCTGAATGCACCGTATTAGGGAGGGGCTGAGGAGCTGGCTCATTCCACCTCTATGCTTCTCCCACTATTGTGTGATCCCAGCTTCCTCTAGAGCAGACATAGCCCATAAGGGAGCTAGTGAGGAGCATGGCACTGGGACAGACAGCACCCACAATAATGACAGTGGCATGTCTCTACAATGCTGTGATGTGGTTGGTGACCTCAGTCAACTTGGTCTGACTGAGTCTGTCAGCCTAGAGCCAAAGGATTGTATAACAACAACATTGCAATCAGCTATTTCTGTCTGTGTATGGAGTCCGGACATACACAAGCATCTGTCAGTCTATAGAAACACTATCTGGCAGGCTGACACAAGTGACAATCAGATGTACAGAGCATTAGACTGTACCAGTAGGTGTGTAAAGAGTGATGTCTGTTTTTCTCACTATCTGAGACGGCATGTAGAATGTGACGTGTGTCTTCAGTCCACAGAGGCAGACTATGACAGTGTTCCCGTGGAGGTGTACGGGTTAGCCATGCTGAAGGGGATGGGCTGGAAGGCCGGAGAGGGCATCGGGCGGACCTTCAAACAGTGCGTATTCTCTCTCATAGTCAGTCTTCATCCCCAATATCCGTGTTATTTTTAATGCCTTTAAAATATCTGGTTTGCTATGTCTGCTTTATTTATAATGCCAATATTATCCACTCTTGTTGCATCAGGTTTTTGGCATCGGACTTATATTACAGAAAATAAGTAATGACATAAGATGATTATGCTGTTTTCTCCAGAGTACAGTAAATAATGTAGTTTTAGTAATGCAATCTTACTGTGGTTGGCCACTGTTGTTTTTAATCTTCAAGCCCATCTGTTTGCTAGTCTGCAAATATAAACCCATTGACTCATAGACATAGGGGTCGACCTCATCCCATTATACTTCCTAGTTCACTCCCACCCAGGGTTGACAGTAAGCCGGAATGGTCCGGTACGAAGTCCCAGCAAAGCAAATAGTGTGGGGTACGCAATACCGGTAAAACATGAGCCTATCACGATCATTAATACACAGATTCCATGAAAACTGTAGGCTATTACACTTTATCATAACCGCATGGAAAATGATCTAATTGACTTGTGTAGACCTAATGAATGGGCAATTGTCAATGTCATTCATAACACTTTTTGGTGTTTTGTAAGTGATGTCTCTCTACTTTTAGGCCTATCAAATGGCACTGTATGGACGCGGGAATTATTTTAGAGGGGAGTAGCCTAATAGTTGGAATAGGAACTGAAGTCTGGACACTGACTGTAGGCCTCACATGTAGCCTATTATAATGTTAACTTCTGCTGAATGAAGTGTTCCTCGCAGTAAAATTACAGAACAAATCTACATTTTGTCTCGGGAATAGGAGTAGAGAAATAGGATTCCTTTCAGCATCTTGAAAGAATGAAAATATGCGCTTAGGGACCTGTTGTGTAGCCTAAACGAGCAATTTCTTTCAGCAACTTTAAAGCTGACAGTTTCATTTTCAACCACATAAAATATGCATCCAAGATTAACTGAAATACTATCAGAAACATGTTGGATCGTTTTCAAAGCTTTTGATTTCCTTGAAACCGGCAAACTGGCATCATTTGGAAATCTCCATTGTCCCTAAATCCTCGCTCCGTGAGAGAAGTAGGAATGAAAGAACTTTACCGATGTCAACTAGATTGTTGATGATGCATTGATCATTCTTTCGATTTATGACATTGTTCTGGGGAGCAAGGCTTTATTTAGAATTCTAGACAAGCATCAAGTAATGACAGAAGAGAAGCTGCATGTAGGCTATCTAATTATAGACAAGTTGACTCACAAAATGTTGGAAATTATAATCAGAAAAATATCTGAATGAGGCTGAAAAACCACCGTCCTTGAGTAACATGCACATGTAGACTACATGAGCCTTTCGATGTAATTGTTTATCAGATTAATGCATGACCGGTTGTGTTTATGCCACATGAAAAGGTAGGCTAATACATTTTAAAAGTGAAATGACAAATCTTGACTATTAGGCCCATAGAGATGCTATGAAATAAATACAGATTCAATGATTAAGCCCATAAAAATAAAGTAGATTTTAAAAAGCTCCTTCACACACAGGAGGGGCCCCGTACCAGGAAGAATCTACTTTCACCCTGCTCCCACCTAATCTCTCTCCCCTCTCGCTCTAGGGATGTGAAGCCCATAGAGCATCAGCTGAGGCCGAAGGGTCTGGGTCTGGGAGCTGACCGCTCTGCTATACGGGACCTGGAGCCCAGCGGGCCCCGGAGGCCTCCCAAGCCAGGTGATGAGCGGAAGGAGGAGACCCTGGTCCTGGGGCCTGGAGGCCATGTGCTGGTGGAGTCTGGAGCACACAAGGACCTGTACGGGAAGGTGAGATATCTGGCTTTGTTTGTCTGGACTCTCTGGAACTACAGAAAGCAACAGAAATCTCCTGAGAACATGACACTGTGGCATATCACTATCTCGTAGGCCATCTTAGGCGTCATATAGTTGTTGTTTCAGAGCAAGACAATTAGCTTTACTTTGCTCACATGTAACTGTCTCTCTACTTGTGCCTTTGCACACTGATGGACTGTTTTGTCTCCCCCTCCTCGCAACACCCCTCCTATTGCCCCAACATTCCTATGTTACAGATTGAAGGAGTTGATCCGGACAATGCACGAGTAGTGGTCAAGCTTGCGATTGGTAGCAAGACTGTGACAATCAGTCAATATGCACTGAAACTGGTTGACCGCACAGAATATGACAAAAACGGCAAAGACCTCAGTAAGTCTCTCCTACCACCATGTCAGTTTTGTGATTGCTCTCTGAAATGACATTGAACCTGTTTACCGTAAAATATTGGAATAATTTAGTTGAGCAAACAGATGTCATACAGGGTCATGGAAATGTTCTTTCCATGACTATTTCCAATATTGTTGTCTTGGCAATACTGAGACACCCACTCACTACATGGATGGAAGGTTCTAGACCAGAACAAGGGGGGAAAAACAGCCGAAGGGCAGACTGGTCTGTTGTTGAGTGATGAGCTGGGCTGATTCCACAGGCTCTCTCTCTCCTTTAGCTAAGTGACATTTGAGCCTCTGTGTGAAAAGGAGCCATATGGCCTTTTACCATTCCAACCCAAAACAGCCATGCTGTCACTGCTCTTATTGTCAGTAATCAGAAGGACCCGTTTCTGGAGTGGAGGGAGGTTCACACATAAGCAATGGCCTTCAAATATACACTGGTACTGTTGTTTGTGAACAGGCAAATTGTACTGCTCTCATGTGGCTTATTTGTTATTGCTGAATAGGTCAATATGTATCGGCACTACCATAGCAATAATGCAGATGAGACTGCTTGATCATTGTGATGAAACTGTTTAATGGAGCCCCCTTGGACTGTTCGTGACGTTGCAATTGTAATAACACTATCTTTCTACCAATCAGGTCGCCTCAGCAGGGCCCACAAAGAGAAGGAGAAAGAGAAGGAGCAGCAGAGACGGGAGGAGAAAGAGAGGAGTAATAAGGAAGAGAGGAAGAAAAGTAGATCTTCTGAGAGGGACAGGGATGGAGGGAAGGACCAGAGAAAAAGGAAACACCGGGATTCTAGTCAGGACAGGTAGAGGATCCTGAAAATATGGGCTGAGGTTGGAAGTGTAGGATTCATTAAAAAATAAAATACAAGAGGTTAACTAATGACTTGGATTATTCATGTTTATGTTGGATTATCGTACTCCTTCATAAATTCTCAATCGAAAGCAATTATTTACTCATACCATTTAATTTGATAACACATAATGAAATGATTTGAGACTAAATAATTGCTTCAAATTGAATTTTTTTGTTGATCACCTTTTCCCTTCTCTCCTTAGAGAGAAGCCCCAGGCAAAGCTACCTCCTGCTGCCCCCTCCTGGCTCCAGAGGGACCTGAAAGTTCGCTTTGTAGATACAGCCTTCAAAGGGGGAAAATACTACAATTCAAAGGTATTAACACTAGGGGCACTGGTACACAATTCATTGCCTGTTGACACTTTACAGCCCACTACAGTTCTGTGTTGTTGATCTTCAGAATCGGTTTAATGAATGTCCTATGCTGTTTTTTGAAGATGCGAATAGAGGATGTCTTGTCACCAAACATCTGTGTGTGTCGTACTGAGGAGGGCAGATTCTTAGATGGTGAGTTCAAGGTTTACTGCTGAATTACATTCTACCTACTCCAACCCATATTCTTTTAACTGGTGTTCCCTCTACTCATCTAATTGTTCCTTCAATGATGCCCTTATGTCTTCATGATAACATAGATGTGAAACAGACGATGCTGGAGACCATTGTGCCAAAGACTGACTCTGAGGACATCATGGTTGTACTTGGCGAACACAGGGGGCAGGTGAGTGAGTGGATGGGTTCATCGTTATCACTTTGCCTGTAAAATATCCATGCGGATTTGTTTCATTACTGGTTGGATTGAAGCAGTACAAAATGTAAAATATTGAAGTGCCTGTAGTTAATGACATGGTGTGTTCCAGATAGGTCGTATTCTCCAGAGGGACCGAGACAGAAGCAGAGCCATGGTGCAGCTGGACAGATATGAGGAGAAAGTCTTCACCCTGGACTATGACTCCATCTGCCATTACGTAGGAGGGGGAGATCACTGACACCCTCCGCTTTTACCATATAACTAGTGATGTACTGTTAAAATATTGGTGGGGGAATAAAGTAACTCTCCCTAAACGTTCGATGCATTTTTCCCACATTAGGAGGGTAAATGCTTGCGCAAAATAAAAAAGTTGCGTAAACCGCAAGAGCGTTTATCCTCCACTTCAACACTGATCTCAACCTGCCCCAAACATCTTACCCGCCCCAAACATATGTCATTTTCATTTTACAAAGTTTGGTCATAAAATGCAAGAGTGTGTATGTACAGTGAGTAACTTTTGTCAGTGTATCTTTGTAATAAAATCATGTCAACAGCAAAGCCATTTTGTCCTTTGTCCTGACTCAAGTGGTAATATTACAACAGTAATGGCATAGTCATGCTGTTGGCAATACAAACACAGTTGAAGTTTACATAGGTTGGAGTCTAACTCATTTTTCAACCACTCCACAAATTTCTTGTTAACAAACTATAGTTTTGCCAAGTCAGTCAGGACATCTACTTTGTGCATGACAAGTCATTTTTCCAACAATTGTTGAGACAGATTTTCACTATATCACAATTCCAGTGGGTCAGAAGTTTACATACACTAAGTTGACTGAAGACCTCAGTCTGGATCAGATGGTGTCAAGCGTGTGTGGCGGCAACCAGGTGAGGAGTACAAAGACAAGTGTGTCTTGTCTACAGTCAAGCATGGTGGTGGGAGTGTCATGGTCAGGGGCTGCATGAGTGCTGCCGGGACTGAGGAGCTACAATTCATTGAGGGAACCATGAATGCCAACATGTACTGTGACATACTGAAGCAGAGCATGATCCCCTCCCTTCGGAGACTGGTCCGCAGGGCAGTATTGCAACATAACGACCAAACACACCTCCAAGACGACCACTGCCTTGCTAAAGAAGCTGAGGGTAAAGGTGATGGACTGGCCAAGCATGTCTCCAGACCTAAACCCTATTGAGCATCTGTGGGGCATCCTCAAACGGAAGGTGGAAGAGTGCAAGGTCTAACATCCACCAGCTCCGTGATGTCATCATGGAGGAGGACTCCAGTGGCAACCTGTGAAGCTCTGGTGAACTCCATGCCCAAGAGGGTTAAGGCAGTGCTGGAAAATGGTGGCCACACACAACATTGACACTTTGGGCCCAATTTGGACATTTTCACTTAGGGGTGTACTCACTTTTGTTGCCAGCGGTTTAGACATTAATGGCTATGTGTTGAGTTATTGAGGGGACAGCAAATTCACACTTACACACAAGCTGTACACTCACTACTTCACATTGTAGCAAAGTGTCATTTCTTCAGTGTTGTCACATGAAAAGATATACTCAAATATTTACAAAAATGTGAGGGGTGTACTCACTTTTGTGATATATATATATATGTGTGTATATATATGTGTATATATATATATATATATGGTAATACTAATATATTCAGAATGATGCCCTTAATTTGCCATGTTTACTGCAATAGCATTGCACATGTAGCCTCTCTTCAAAAAGGGAAAAAAACTAAGTCATTTATTTAGCATTTATTTAGCAAATGCCACTCATCTGATGATCAATGGTAGCCTACAGGTAACATTTCAGTCATACCAAAAAAATACCAAGCAATATTTACACGTGCAGAAGCACAACTTGTTTCCGCCTCACCAGATAAGCTCTGTCAGCAGGGGTCTCACATTCCATGTAGTGTATGGACTGAGAATAGAAAGGTAACTTCATTCCAAACGTAGCAGGCAAGGAGCCCACAGTTGTGTTTCCTGCCGAGTGTGAACCCCTGTGGTCAGTCGTCGTCGTCGTCACTGGGGGGCTTTTTATTGGCTGCGTTGGCCCTGAGTACAGCTCCGGGGCTGGGGTACGGGCGCTGCTGGAACAGAGGCCCTGCTGCCGTGGTGTCCGCCCCTGTCTTCGCCTCATTACGCTTGGGCAAGCCAGTGGACCAATTGCCCCTGTGTGGGGAAAAATACATTTTAGATACATGCAGAAGGGCTGTTATGTTGACTATGTTACGAGTCATGACCGCAGTTCAATTTCCACGTGACTATTGAGTCACGGTAGCTAGGCTTCTTCAACACTGCACTCTGAATGCCGTTGGTCATTAGTAGCCTACCAAACTTGCTAATGGCCGGGTACTCAGAGCTCCATTGTCCCTCTAATCACTGACGTCACTGAAAATGCAATCAAATCAAACTCTTAATGAGAGCCCTGGCATTCAGAGTGAGCGGCGAAAGCCAGCTCCTAATAGCTGGTTGATGCATGGGCTGAAACAAGTGTTTCTATAGCCCATGTTTCACAATATTTCTATATGCTATGCAATTGTGTGAGAACTGAGTTAATGGCCTCTTAATAAGAGGATCCCACAGGCTTTTTTATTTAACCCTTATTTTAGAAGGTAAGTTGACTGAGAACACGTTCTCATTGACAGCAACAACCTGGGAAATAGTTTCAGGGTAGAGGAGGGGGAATGAATGAGCCAATTGAAAGCTGGAGATGATTAGGTGGCCATGATGGTGCAGTATGAAGACCAGATTGAGAATTTAGCCAGGACACCGGGGTTAACACCCCTACTTTTACGATAAGTGGCATGGGATCTATAGTGACCACAGAGTCAGGACACCCGTTTAATGTCCCATCCGTAAAACGGCACCCTACACAGGGCAATGTCCCCAATCACTGCCCTGGGATTTAAAAAAAATAGACCAGAGGAAAGAGTGCCTCCAATTGGCCCTCCAACACCACTATATTTCCACTTTCCTAATATTAAGCACATTGCTACGCTCCCGAGTCTAAGGCACTGCATCTCAGTGCTAGAGGCATCACTACAGACCTGGTTCGATTCCAGGCCGTATCACAATCGGCCGTGATTGGCCGTCGCACAATTGGCCCATCGTCGTTAGGGTTTGGCCGGTCTAGGCCGTCATTGTAAATAAGAATTTGTTCTTAACGGACTTGCCTAGTTAAATACATTTTAAAAAACAACCAGAGAAGAATGCCTGGCTAGTATGAAAATGAACCGCAGGAGAATCGTCCTCCATTCACTATTCTGCTGCCTACATACAGACTTGAAATCATTGGCCACTTTAATAAATGGATCACTAGTCACTTTAATAATGTTTACGTATCTTGCATTACTCATCCCATATGTATATTCTATACCATATTGCATCTTGCCTATGACGCTCGGTCATTGCTCATCCATATATTATATGTATATATTCTTATTCCATCCCTTTACTTAGATTTGTGTGTATTAGCTAGTTGTTGTGGAATTGTTAGATTACTTGTTAGATATTACTGTACTGTCGGAACTAGAAGCACATGCATTTTGCTACGCTCGCAATAACATCTGCTAACCATGTGTATGTGACCAATAAAATTTGATTGGTCACAAAAGGGTCCATGATAATGACCCATTCTAAATAACTAATTTTAAACATATATTATTTAGTATATGTAAGGACAATATTAAATTGAGAATAGTCTGATAGGTGAGAATATCAATCACTTTCCCAGCGTGTATTTTTTGCATTTTTGTAGCTAGCCTAGGCATAGATGTTTGGAAAAGGTTTGTATCACAACTAAAGTGACCAAATAACTAAGCGCAGCCTATAGACCTAGGACCCCTGAACAGGGCTGGAAAGCCCATAGCCTACAGAGCCTAGTGAGACGTGTTCTTATAAGCCAAGTCATTATACAATCGCGTGTAAAATTGTTTTGACTGGCCACTATTTAAAAAGAGGATCCCAAGCTTTCTCATGCTGCTATATTTATTGCTCAATTCTTAAAATTAAGCACATTAATCCGCTTTACAACAGGTGTGGCCTACCTGGCATATTACAAATGTAACTGCGGTAAGCGCTTCCTCCATTCAAGTACAGGCTATGGATGGACACATTGTTTTTGTAGGTCATTCTAAATAAAAAATTATTCCACACATACAGTGCATTCAGGAAGTATTCAGACCCCTTCCATTTGCCCACATTTTGTTACGTTACAGCCTTATTCTAAAATGGATACAATTATCCCCCCCTCAATCTACACACAATACCCCATAATGACAAAGCAAAAACTTGTTTTTAGATATTTTTGCAAATGTAATGAAAAACAAACCTTATTTAAGTATTCAGACCCTTTGCTATGAGACTTGAAATTGAGCTCAGGTGCATCCTGTTTCCATTGATCATCCTTGAGATGTTTCTACAATTTGATTGGGGTCCACCTGTGGTAAATTCAATTGATTTGAGAGGATTTGGAAAGGCACATGTCTATATAAGGTCCCACAGTTGATAGTGCATGTCAGAGCAAAAAAAGGTTGAAGGAATTGTATCTAGAGCGCCGAGACTGGATTGTGTCGAGGCACAGATCTGGGGGTGGGTACCAAAACATTTTTGCAGCATTGAAGGTCCCCAAGAACACAGTGGCCTCCATTATTAAATGGAAGAAGTTTGGAACCACCAAAACTCTTCCTAGACCTAGCCGCCTGACCAAACTGAGCAAACGGGGAAGAAGGGCCTTGGTCAGGGAAGTGACCAAGAACCAGATGGTCACTCAGACAGAGCTCCAGAGTTCCTCTGTGGAGATGGGAAAACCTTCCAGAAGGACAACCATCTCTGCAGCATTCCACCATCAGGCCTTTATGGTAGAGTGGCCCGTTGGAAGCCAGTCCTTAGTCAAAGGCACATGACAGCCCACTTGTCGTTTGGGAGAAACTCCCAAAATACAGGTGTGCCAAGCTTCGGTGCCAAGCTTTAGTGTCATACCCAAGAAGACTTGAGGCTGTAATCGCTGCCAAAGGTGCTTCCACAAAGTACTGAGTAAAGGGTCTGAATACTTATGTTTATTTATTTTACCTTTATTTAACTAGGGGATTTGAACTTGCAACCTTCCGGTTACTAGTCCAACGCTCTAACCACTAGGCTACCCTGCCGCCCCAAATGTAAATGTAAATCACATGTAAATGTGATTTCAGTTTGTTTTTTATACATTTGCAAAAAGTGATTTTTTTGCTTTATCATTATGGGGTATTGTGTGTAGATTGATGAGATAAAAGCAACAATTGAATCAATTTTAGAATAAGGCTGTAACGTAACAAAATGTGGAAAAAGTCAAGGGGTCTGAATACCTTCTTAATGCACTGTATATATTTGCACCCATCTCAGTGAATGAATCCATTGGAGGCTTAGACCAAAAACCCATTTATTCTTGATTCAAAAATGTGGTCGGAGGCTGTGACGCCATTGTGAGTTTCCAGAGGCCAAATAGAGCTCTGTAGTGCATCGCCATGTGCCTCCCTAATATTGTAACAATACAGAGGGCACTGTATAGCACCGCATCAACATGATTGGTTGATGGTAGGTGGGGGCAGTACATCCTGTATAAACACAAACTCACTTCCTTGACAACAGCTCTGCACTGCCCCGTGAAGCGCAAGAAGTATGAATGCCCTGACTTGTTGAGGCCATATCAGTGTAAATGCTGCATGGCCGATGCAGATGTCAGATTGACCTCCGTTGCACAACTCTCTCCAAAATGCACTCTCTCTTGCCAATTTGTGCACATTCATTGTTTGATAACTTAATCGTGTGAATTGTTTGTTTCATTGTTAGTGTATATCAATTCCCCATTACATATATCACCAGTAGTACTTTTACAGTTACTTCCTATAAAATAAAGCAATAAGGCAAGGGGGGGGGGGTGTGGTATATGGCCAATAGACCACAGTTAAGGGCTGGTCTTATGCACAACGCAATACGGAGTGCCTGCACGTATTTGTAAAGTGTATTTGTCTATATATATAGACACACCCTACGTGTTTTAATAAAATCAACTAAATGTATTGAGCTCGTCTGATGCTTTAAGCTTACGGTTTGATGCCTCAAGAGGGCACCAGAAAGCTAGATAGATCTTGATAACCAGAAGTAAAAAAAATAATTAAAAGAACCTGACCCAACTATTCTCCTCCCACTCCTGCTGACATTTGCAGATTCTGCCATTATTCTCCAGAAGTTGCCGGTAATAGTCTATACGAGGAGTTGGCAAACTTTCTCATGTGGAATTCCAATATATGTGCGCAGTCCCTCGGAAATCATTTGGGAAAAACATCCTTTCTATTTTATTTAGCGATGTTCAATTGTATTGTTCTTACTATAAAATAATGCCACAGGAAGTATAAGCAATCTTGCCTGCTAAATGAACTAGTGTAGCCCACAGCCATATGGCATAGCCAGATCAAGGCCTAACATAAGGATGACTCAGAATGTTATTCTTCCGAAATAGGCTACATTTTCTTTATATAATATTTATTTAGAACTGCCTAAAATAAATAATGGGTTTATTGTGATGGTGTAGGCTATATTAAATGGGAATAAATAATGGGTTTATTGTGATGGTGTAGGCTATATTAAATGGATTGACAACACTTTTTAAAATGTAGATGTTCCAAAGGTCCGGATCAGTGGCTTGTAGGCTATGCTAAATGTGTTTATGTTAGTTAACGGTCAATACCGTGAGACGGGCAGTTATTTGCATGACAGTTACCGGTTGACATAATTTGATGACCACCGCAGCCCTACATACATACATAGAAAAAGAGTGCCAGGGATTTCTGACAATGGACATGAAGCTCACAATGCAAGGAAAGGTAGCAATGAATGATTGGGTCAGTGGCCTTACTTGGGAGCATCAGAATAAGCACTGGGATCCATTGGGTCCATCTCCTCATCCTTCCTCCCTGCAAAATATAGTTTACAGAAACCTGTTAGCAAGTGTACATAAGCCATTTGATTTGGGTATGGTTGCAATATTTGTTTTGAGCAAGAGATGCAATGTTATGAATCTTTACCTCGTTTGTTCTTGCTGTAGGGGGCAAAGTCTTCTCTCCTCTGCATCCGCCTGTCTCTTTCCCTCCCGTCATTCCTCCCTCTTTCCCTCTCCATTTCTGGTTCCCGATCTTTGTCCCTCTCTCGCTCCCTCTCTCTGTCTGGCTTCTCAATTTGTCTCTCTCCTCTGTCCTCCCCAATCTCTGCTGTAAGATGGAATATTTGAGTTAGTAAGATCAATCAAATGTATTTATAAAGCCCTTTTTACCCCAGCCGGTGTCACAAAGTGTTATACAGAAACCCAGCCTAAAATAGACGTAGGCAGAACAGTTGAAACTGGAGCAGCAGCAAGACCAAGATTGTCAGAATCAAATCCATCCTAAATACTGAGTCTGAATACATGAAACAGTCTCTGCTCTACTGGGTGGTCAAGCTAGGACTGTTCTTACCCCTTGACTTCTTGGCAGCTTTGGTTATCACAGATGTGGGGTCGGTTGGGGACAGCCAGGCAACTAGGTCAGATTCCACATTCCAGTAGTATGGCAGACCACTAACGATACAAAATGCATGTAATTTTAAAGTCAGTCCACATCCAAAAACAAATCACTCCATAACAGCTTCTGTCCACTAGCCATACCCAATCTACATCTTTAGTGGAGAATCTGAAAGAGTGCTTACCAAATAGGGTCAAATACTTTGTACCAGTTGGGAGGTAAATTCTCACGGGCAGTGGCCTCATAATCTACATTGTTGTCATCATAGTCCTCAGCAATGATCTCCTCATCCGCATCTAGAGACAGGAAGTGTAATGTTTTAGCTACTAGCTAGCATTTTTGCAGTGAGTCATTTTTAAAATTTTGTTGTTGTAGCCATACCTTGATCTGAGTGCTTAAGAATCCCTCTTTTGGCTAGGCGAGCCAGTAACGCCGGGGGCAGAGGCATCCTACGGGAGAAAATGAACGATTACCGTTATAGCCCGTTGAGTCGATGGCCCCAAACTAGCTAACTAACTTAGCCATAAATACTATTTTCTAACGTGTAGCTAGCTACCTCACTCGCGTCTGACCGTTAGTGGCTAGCTAACTAACGTTTTCAGCCAATCGAAATTAGCTGTATAGGGAAAACGTTAATGTAATCAAATGTGAATACCAGTTTATAATTACCTGCATCCAAATGTGTCCTTACTTTAGTTCAGATGTGGAGCGAAATCTATCCAGCAGCCAGTCACACAGCCCAAGCGCACAATGATTGCGTCGTTAGTTGGGGGAGGGAATCGGTTGCCGCTTTCAAAACCGCTGGGAATTCGGAAACATACGAGGTCAAATCATGACGTCAGTGGTCTTCAGGTCTGAAAGTCGAAGCTCTAGAAAGAGGCCCGAGTTCCTGAGTTAGAATTCCGAGTTGAATGACCGTTCAAATGGATTTTTCCCAATCGGAGCTCGTTTTTTTCCGAGTTCCCAGTTGTTTTGAACGCCCTGAAGTCGTAATTCCGATTTTTCCCAGTTCTCAGTTGTTTCGATCGTGGCATTAGTCTCAGAAATATGTCGTCATAGCACGGACAGCAACAACAAACATGGAAGAATATGCCCGTGAACCTTGGTGAAGTACATTTCAGACAGACAATTAAGTAGACAGTTGTCAATATTGGTGATATCTCTCTTTAGCCAACATACTTTTCTGCTTTACCATAATGGTTATTATGGCATTTATGTCCGAGTCATTACGCAAATGATGGTTGAATTATAGCTAACTAGCAGACTAAACTCCACTCCATCCACGGGGAAGGAAGTTTTTGACGAAGTTCCTTCACCATGGAGTGGAGTTTAGTCCGCTAGCAGTAAGTTATCGTTAGCTAGCTTGCTAAACAAGTTGCGTAACATAGCTAAATCTAGCCAGGCATAGCTAGCTCGCTAGACATTGTCTAAGGATGTGGAAGTTTTAGGTACAAACGAATATTACTATTAACTAGTATTAGGTAGATGGTTATAGTATTGTAAAGACTTTGATAGATCATACATGAAAGAATGTCCACAACAGAGGATCGCATTTTCAAATTGAACGTTTTATTAACCAGAACTCACACAGGCTACTGTTTGCCCTCTGCTGTTCCACCAACCACAAGGATGCCTGGCACTGAAACATTCCAGGTATTCCTTTGATTGGCAGACAGCAAGGGGGACTGGTATGCTGGATCCGCCAAACCCAGATCAAACTGATAAACGTGCCCTGATAACCACACATTAGAACACAGGCACATAACTGTCCAAGCGGGTCGCTACAGTATATTAGGTAAATCATTTATATACCAGTAATAGGCCTACATATTTATGCATAGATAGACAAGTGGTTTCTTGTTAATATCTGTATTGTGGTTTGTTTACCCATGGCCCCTACACACACTTCTCAGTCCCTGGAGAATAGTAGATGACTGTGGTGGTGCGTTCACCATGGGGGCCATTGGCGGAGGGGTGTTCCAGTCAGTCAAGGGCTTTCGGAATGCTCCTGTGGTGAGTTTGAAAGACTCTCTCTTAGCTTATGAAAGATATTTTAAGATTAATATAAGAACAGTGATCGAAAAAGCAATGTCTCTGTCTCTGCACAGGGCTTTCGGCACAGACTAAAAGGTAGCGCCAATGCTGTGAGATTAAGAGCTCCACAGATCGGCGGTAAGGGTCACTGTCTTTACAGTAGTTCTCTCTTGTACTGCACACAGTACAAACACCATTCATCATCACGAATGCCGGCCGTCCCGTCGTCAGTCAGCTGGTTATGATGGTTATTTTATTTTCATGATGGTCTTTATCCATAACCGTCGGTTACACGTTATACAGTAATTGTGCCAGCCCTATATATCACTAACGCTGTGTGTGATGTTCCTGCAGGTAGCTTTGCTGTGTGGGGTGGACTCTTCTCTACAATCGACTGTGGCCTGGTCCGTATTCGAGGGAAAGAGGACCCCTGGAACTCTATAACTAGTGGGGCGATGACTGGGGCAGTCCTGGCTGCACGCAGTGAGTGTTGAGACAAACATTCATTTGACAAAACATTTATTCTAGATGTAACCGTTTTAGTATATTTCATCTTTTTTTCAAGACCCTCTGATCTGAGGCCATCCCCACCCCCTGCCTGACCATCTTGCCCCACCCACCCAACAAAGTCAGATTAGCTCAAGGGCTTGACTGTTGGCTTTGTGCTCTCCTTAGGTGGGCCTTTGGCTATGGTGGGGTCGGCTATGATGGGGGGCATCCTGTTGGCCTTGATCGAGGGCTTTGGGATCCTTCTCACCAGATACACCGCACAGCAGTTTCAGAACCGTAAGTAATGTTTAGAGACAGCCCTGGAACCGTTGTAGAAGCCTGATTTGCCTGAACTCTGTATGCAGTCGAATAAACAGTGCAGTCAGGTCAGTCAAACGTTTGGACACACCTACTCATTCCAGGGCTTTTCTTTATTTTTACTCATTTATACATAGTAGAATAATAGTGAAATAACACAAACTGTAAACTCTGCTTCCAGACTCATATCAAACATCTCCAATATAAAATCAAATCTAGAGTCGGCTTTCTATTCCGCAACAAAGCCTCCTTCACTCATGCCGCCAAACTTACCCTAGTAAAACTGACTATCCTACCGATCCTGGACTTTGGCGATGTCATCTACAAAATAGCTTCCAATACTCTACTCAGCAAACTGGATGCAGTTTATCACAGTGCCATCCGTTTTGTTACTAAAGCACCTTATACCACCCACCACTGTGACCTGTATGCTCTAGTCGGCTGGCCCTCGCTACATATTCGTCGCCAGACCCACTGGCTCCAGGTCATCTACAAGTCCATGCTAGGTAAAGCTCCGCCTTATCTCAGTTCACTGGTCACGATGGCAACACCCACCCGTAGCACACGCTCCAGCAGGTGTATCTCACTGATCATCCCTAAAGCCAACACCTCATTTGGCCGCCTTTCGTTCCAGTTCTCTGCTGCCTGTGACTGGAACGAATTGCAAAAATCACTGAAGTTGGAGACTTTTATCTCCCTCACCAACTTCAAACATCTGCTATCTGAGCAGCTAACCGATCGCTGCAGCTGTACTTAGTCTATCGGTAAATAGCCCACCCAATATTACCTACCTCATCCCCATACTGTTTATATTTATTTACTTTTCTGCTTTTTTGCACACCAATATCTCTACCTGTACATGACCATCTGATCATTTATCACTCCAGTGTTAATCTGCAAAATTGTAATTATCCGCCTACCTCCTCATGCCTTTTGCACACAATGTATATAGATTCTCTTTTTTTTGTACTGTGTTATTGACTTGTTAATTGTTTACTCCATGTGTAACTCTGTGTTGTCTGTTCACACTGCTATGCTTTATCTTGGCCAGGTTGCAGTTGCAAATGAGAACTTGTTCTCAACTAGCCTACCTGGTTAAATAAAGGTGAAATTTAAAAAATATATAGAATCATGTAGTAACCAAAAAAGTGTTAAACAAATCAAAATATATTTTATAAAGTAGTCACCCTTTTCCTTGATGATAGCTTTTCACACTCTTGGCATTCTCTCAACCAGCTTCATGGGGTAGTCACCTGGAATGCAATTCAATTAACAGGTGTGCCTTGTTAAAAGTTAATTGGTGGAATTTCTTTGAGCCAATCAGTTGGGGTGGTTTACAGAAGATAGTCATATTTGGTAAAAGACCAAGTCCATATTATGGCAAGAACAGCTCATATAAGCAAAGAGAAATGACAGTCCATCGTTACTTTAAGACATGAAGGTCAGTCAATACGGAACATTTCAAGAACTTTAAACGTTTCTTAAGTGCAGTTGCAAAAACCATGAAGCGCTATGATGAAACTGGCTCTCATGAGGACCGCCACAGGAAAGGAAGACCCAGAGTTACCTCTGCGGCAGAGGATAAGTTCATTAGAGTTAACTGCACCTCAGATTGCAGTCCAAATAAATGCTTCACAGAGTTCAAGTAACAGACCCATCTCAACATCAACTGTTCAGAGGAGACTGCGTGAATCAGGCCTTCATGGTCGAATTGCTGCAAAGAAACCACTACTAAAGGACACCAATAAAAAGAAGAGAATTGTTTGGGCCAAGAAACACAAGCAATGGACATTTAGACCGGTGTAAATCTGTCCTTTGGTCTGATGAGTCCAAATTTGAGATATTTGGTTCCAACCGCCATGTTTTTGTGAGACGCAGAGTAGGTGAGTGGATGATCTCTGCATGTGTGGTTCCCACCATGAAGCATGGAGGAGGAGGTGTTATGGTGCTTTTCTGGTGACACTGTCACTGATTTATTTAGAATTCATGGCACACTTAACCAGCATTGCTACACAGCATTCTGCAGCGATACGCCATCCCATCTGGTTTGACCCAACACACCTCCAGGCTGTGTAAGGGCTATTTGACCAAGAAGCAGAGTGATGGAGTGCTGCATCAGATGACCTGGCTTCCACAATCACCCAACCTCAAGCCAATTGAGATGGTTTGGGAAGAGTTTCCTTCAGAGTGAAGGAAAAGCAGCCAACAAGTGCTTAGCATATGTGGGAACTCCTTCAAGACTGTTGGAAAAGCATTTCTCATGAAGCTGGTTGAGAGAATGCCAAGAGTGTGCAAAGCTGTCATAAAGGCAAAGGGTGGCTACTCTCAAATATAAAATATATTTTGTTTAACACCTTTTTGGTTACTAAATGATTCCATATGTGTTATTTCATAGTAACAATGTCTTCACTATTATTCTACAATGTAGAAAATAGTACAAATAAAGAAAAACCCTTGAATGAGAAGGTGTTTCCAAACTTTTGACTGGTACTGTACATTTTGTTGGGAATTGAATGAATGTCACAACCCTAGTTGTATTCTTCTGAAATCCCCCACACAGCAGTAACTACCACAGTTGAAATATGGTTATTTCTCCTATCCAGCGAGTCCCTTTGTGGATGACCCCAGCCAGCTTCCTCCTAAGGATGCCAGCCAACAGCAGACTGGGTCCCAGTAGGTTCCATGGAGCTGCCGGGCCTAGCTACAGCCCTGCGTACTGTAACTGACAATCTCAGACTAGAGAGGAGAGGGGTGCTCTGAAACCTGACCTCACTGGTGTAAGCAACCTCACCCTGAACCAGCCTCCATCCTCCCAATGGTCATAAGAACCTAGATGCACTTTATTATTATTATTCCTCAGGGGTAGATTACAGGTTATTTGAGTCACTTGTTTATGAATATGTTTGTGTATACTGGTTCACCAGTGTTCCTTCTGACTGGTCCTGAATTATACCCACCTTTATGAGATTCATTTATGCACAAAACCAGCATTTTGTGGTGACTAAGACTTTTGGTGCTGAATAACTGCAGTTACAGAAATAGAATGGGTAGCTAAACATGAATAGGCATTAATACAGGTATGTGTGAGTATGTAATGACTGTATTTAGGATTAGAAGTTAGTGTCAGGGGTGACAAAATCAATGCTGTTCAAAACTGATGTAATTGATTTTGTTTGTAAAATGTAATGCACTGAGGGAGGAGAACTGCACTATCATTCCATTTCCTCTCCTCATGGCAGCTTTCATAACCGTGAGGCTTATTATAACGGTAGGGATTCAGGGTCACATCACAAACACACTTATCTTTTGATTCCATTTGCAATCTCAGAAGGCAGGAATGGAAGGCCGTGTCCATATGCTCATGTGTTCTGCTCCGCTGTTTACCTTGCTCCCTTTGCATTCCCACACATTTCCAAAGCCTAAGCACTATAAGGTCTATCCACTTGGTTGAACCAGAGCACTTTCCTACTCCATCTCTTTATTTGTTATTATGGTCATAAAACTTGAGATGGAGAAGGTTTTTGACACAATTAGATATTATTTTGTCATTCAAAACATGTGACATGTAATGTATAGAATGCTGTACCATATTTGTTGATTTTAATTTATTTATGATGCAGAAAAATAAGTGTTAGCAGTGTAATTGACTGGAAAAAAATAATTAAATTGTTGATTCTGTATGGCTTATAATCCATCCCCTCTGATGCAATCAAGTACGCAGCAATATGGGGGCAGTTGATTATCCTAACCGAACACGCCCACTACCATGCTTTGAATTATGGGAGATGTGGTCTGTTATTTGATTGAACATGGAAAAAATGGACGTGCAGCCGCCGCCTATCCGAACCTTAGATGATTTTGTTTTGAGCTCGGCTCAGTTCGCCGTGCCAGATATTCGTAATCTGGAGAGATGGAACAATCGGATCATAAACAACTTGCTGTATTACCAGTCCAACTATTTCGTCTCGTTTTTGACCATCCTGGGAATAGTAGGGTAAGTTTCTGACGTGGTCGTTTTCTGAATGCAAGCACAGCTGCTTTTGTTAGCTGCTTTTGTATTGTAGTACGAGTCATCACAAATTCTGTGGATATGGGTGTGTGATGGGTCCATGTTCCATAATCATATATTAGCTAATCGCCATTGTATTGGATTCATGGTCCAATGGGACATAATGAGTTATAACCTATAGAGAAAGTCAACTAACATCAGCCATCTCTATATCCCTCCTGGTCTGACAGTTATTTCCAGCCCTTCAACCTCTTCTTGGGGGCCACAGTTGTGACATTGATATTCATGGGGTTTGTATGGGCAGCAGAGAACCAGGCCCCCATCAGGCGGTTCCGCCGGAACCACCCGTCCTTGGCCCTGGGTGCCATTCTGGGGGCCAGCTACCTCTTCCTCACAGTGCTTGGGGGAGTGGCCGTCTTCCTCTTCGGCATAGCCTTCCCCATCTTATGTTAGTATTTATTCTCTCTTTCACCTCGCCCCATTCTTGTTGACACAATGTAAACATATACTTCTCTCTCTCCCCCTCTCCATTTGTTATACCCCTGACTTCTATTTTCTCTTTCCCTCTATCGCTGTTACAGTGATATTGATCCACGCCTCTGTTAGACTGCGGAGCCTCAAGAACAAGTTGGAGAACAAGCTGGAGAGCATTGGTTTGAAGAGAACACCTATGGGGCTCCTATTGGAGTCACTAGGACAGGAACAGGAAGCTGGATCTTAGAGGGGGAGGAGAGGAGGAAAAAAAAAGGAGATATGTGCCCTGTTCTATTTCAGTCTCTTGCCTCTTGCTCCTTTGGTATGCCCAAATCTGAAAGGAATGGATGAAGCAATATGGTGATGAAGCTAAGCTCCATCATATATCCTGTCCTGCCCAGATATGTAATCACAGGGGTAGGTGCCAGAGACTTAAATGGAATGAGGCCTCTCATACTGAGTGCACGAAAAGTAGAGGAAGAGAGGAGGGGAGTAAAGCAAAGGTGTAATGATTGTTATGATTTCTCAGTGTCACAAAGGTGGTGTAACAGATTGTAAATTCTGTGGAATCTATTTGGCCTATGTAATGCACACACTAACTGATGTGGGTTCTTCCCCTGCGATGTAAGTCATTTTGCACCCCTTGACAAGTTCCTGATATAGAGTTTACATTGTATCCTCAGAAAAAGATTTTTAAAAAGACATTGTGCACTGAAAATCTGCGCTGAGAAGTAAACGTGGCCTCCTAACAGACGTGTGTTGTAAGTGCTACAATAAGATGGTTTTTAAAATGCAATTTAATGCCAGTGTTATGGTTACAAAAAATGATTTTACATAGAAACCTAAAGGTGTTTGATGAGTCACTACTCTGTGACTCCTGACCACACTGCTTTTTGTGTTATTGTACATCTTCTACTATTGTTGGGTTTTGCAATTTAATGCAGTTGAAAGTTTAAATGTGTTTTGGGATGGAAGGGCAACAGTGGAACAACTGTATGCTTTGCATAGAAATATAATTAATTCTACTTCTATGATTTTATTATTCCAAGAATGTTTACCGGGATTATTTATGCCTCTGTCCACGCATTATTTGGTGCCAAGAACATTAATGTCAGTCTGCCTTCATTGTTTAAAATTCTATTCAATTGAGAATATTTTATATTTCTTTGATCATTGCCTTCTATGGACTTAATGTGTGTTTTTTTTACAATGCTGTCAACATGTATTTACACTTCATTTACTAAATAATATACCTTACATCTGCAATATCTTGTCAATATGTTATTCTGCAATCAGCCTATTATAAATTATTCGATTTAACGATCAAATTTGAAGAATAGATACAGTCGTGGCCAAAGGTTTTGAGAATGACACAAATATTAATTTTCACAAAGTTTGCTGCCTCAGTGTCTAGATATTTTTGACAGATGTTACTATGGAATACTGAAGTATAATTACAAGGATTTCATAAGTGTCAAAAGGCTTTTATTGACAATTACATGAAGTTGATGCAAAGAGTCAATATTTGCAGTGTTGACCCTTCTTTTTCAAGACCTCTGCAATCCACCATGGCATGCTGTCAATTAGCCTCTGGGCCACATCCTGACTGATGGCAGCTCATTCTTGCATAATCAATGCTTGGAGTTTGTCAGAATTTGTGGGGTTTTGTTTGTCCACCTGCCTCTTGAGTATTGACCACAAGTTCTCAATGGGATTAAGGTCTGGAGTTTCCTGGCCATGGACCCAAAATATCGATGTTTTGTTCCCCGAGCCACTTAGTTTTCACTTTTGCCTTATGGCAAGGTGCTCCAACATGCTGTAAAAGGCATTGTTCATCACCAAACTGTTCCTGGATGGTTGGGAGAAGTTGCTCTCGGAGGATGTGTTGGTACCATTCATTATTCATGGCTGTGTTCTTAGGCATAATTGTGAGTGAGCCCACTCCATTGGCTGAGAAGCAACCCATTGCTTGCTGTTTGGGGTTTTAGGCACAGCACTTTGAATGGTCTCAGGATTTGCATGGCTGTGTTCTTACTGTTGGCATGACACAGGAATGGTCTGGATGCTTTACTGTTGGCATGACACAGGACTGATGGTAGCACCTTGTCTTCTCTGGACAAGCTTTTTTTCGGATGCCCCAAACAATCAGAAAGGGGATTCATCAGAGAAAATGACTTTACCCCAGTCCTCAGCAGTCCAATCCCTGTACCTTTTGCAGAATATCAGTCTGTCCCTGATGTTTTTCCTGGAGAGAAGTGGCTTCTTTGCTGCCCTTCTTGACACCAGGCCATCCTCCAAAAGTGTTTGCCTCACTGTGCGTGCAGATGCCTGCTGCCATTCCTGAGCAAGCTCTGTACTGGTGGTGCCCCGATCCCACAGCTTTC
Organism: Oncorhynchus tshawytscha; assembly: GCF_018296145.1. Taxonomy (NCBI): domain Eukaryota; kingdom Metazoa; phylum Chordata; class Actinopteri; order Salmoniformes; family Salmonidae; genus Oncorhynchus; species Oncorhynchus tshawytscha. The sequence goes on along the minus strand of NC_056450.1, from coordinate 15,051,612 downwards.
TGGTCTTTCTTGGGCGCCATGAAGCCTTCTTCACAACAATTGAACCACTCTCCTTGAAGTTTTTGATGATCCGATAAATTGTTGATTTAGGTGCAATCTTACTGGCAGCAATATCCTTGCCTGTGAAGCCCTTTTTTTGCAAAGCAAGGATGACGGCACATGTTTCCTTGCAGGTAACCATGGTTGACAGAGGAATAGCAATGATTCCAGGCACCACCCTCCTTTTGAACCTTCCAATCTGTTATTTGAACTCAATCAGCATGACAGAGTGACCTCCAGCCTTGTCTTTGTCAACACTCACACCTGTGTTAATGAGAGAATCACTGGCATGATGTCAGCTGGTCCTTTTGTGGCAAGGCTGAAATGCAGTGGAAATGTTTTTTGGGGGGGATTCAGTTAATTTGCATGGCAAAGAGGGACTTTGAAGTTAATTGCAATTCATCTGATCACTCTTAATAATATTCTGGAGTTTATGCAAATTGCCATCATACAAACTGAGGCAGCAGACTTTGGGAAAATTAATATTTGTGTCATTCTCAAAACTTTTGGCCATGACTGTACATCCTGCCTGGTCGCACAATAACAACTGAAAACATGCACCAGCAGAGGTCAGCAGAGGCAAGCACGGAGGGACCCAAATATTCTGTGCAGCATACTAATGTTATTAATGATAAAATATACAAATGAGTTGGAGGACCACACAACATGTCATCATGTGAGTCCCAGTTTACTTCGATATGATGGTTATTTTATCAATATTTGTGCATAAAAGCATTTCCACTGCCATTTCTCGCATAATTAATTTTACCAACACAAAAAGATTCCATCTTGTGTAATGTATTTTGTTTACATTCGTACTGATAAGAGTGTCTGCTGAATGACCAAAATGTAAATGTAAAAAAAAGAAGAAGACTTGCACAGCATGCTGGGTCATTTATTTTAATGAGCTCTACCCACCCAAACAAGTACACATTTGGTCAGAATAAACCAGATCCAAGTCTGAACAATCCTAGACTTCTAGGTTATCTTTCACACGTTTGAACATCATAGTACAGTACGGCACAATTAAGTACAGTAGAGCACAGTAGAGTACAGTATGGTATGGTACAATACAGTAGAGTTTTATTCAGTAGAGTACGGTATGGTACAGTACATTACAGTAGAGTACAGTACAGTACAATATAGTTTAATTCAGTAGAGTACAGTACAGTTTAGTTCAGAAGAATGGAGTACATTAGATTAAATGAAGGTACAATACAGTACACTACATTTCTTCACTTTACTGTAGTCTACTGTGCTCTACTGTACTGTACAGTACTGTACTATACTTTTCTTTACTGTACTATGTGTGTGTACTTTACTGTAATGTACTGTAAAAAAAAATATATGTAACTGAGGACGTCCAATAGACGTTACCGTTGGTAAATGTTTAGATGACATTTACGAGAAAAGTAAACCCCACAAGGTGTGCACTGCAGCAACTCTCCTGCACCACTTGTCCGTCTGTCCTTGACTGATCGCTTGCTGTCCATGGTGCTGAAAATGCGTCCAAAAGGACTTGGCGCAAGATGGTCTAGTTGTCGCCATTTTTAAAGAATTGTATACATCATATCCATGGACCACACTGACCAGAAGTTCCTCTACGTTCCCTCCACCCTCCCTTTAAAAGATTTCACGGTCATCCCTTTAAACGGCTCAATTACTCTAATCCTGAGTTCAGGGCTGACTACAGCAGATCGTTAGCAACCTGCAGAGTGTGTGGGGACGAGTTTATTACTATTATTTGGACATTTTTATCTGTGCTTACATGGTAAAGAAAAATGTTGCCGCATTGGAGCAATAAATAAAAATATCAGATTTCATGAGTAATTGCTGTAGAAATAATTCGACAAGGATGGACCAATTATCGGTGTGGAGCACTGACACGGATTGTGAAATGGCTTGCTAACTCTCTATACGTTTTTTGTTTTCCAATACGCGGTGCACAGCCAATTTCAACATTGGTTGTCATTCAAACTCTGCAACTTGCAAAACTATTTGATGGTGGCTCTTTCCCTGAAGCTGAAGGCATATCGTGGTTTTGAACTGCGACATGGCAGGAAAAGGTAAAATATTGGCCATGCAAAACGTCGTTTTGGTTGTTCCCAATCTGTAATTGTGAACGGCTGACCCCGTGACTTTGTTTTGTAAACGGAGTAAGGGGGAGCTGAGAAAGTGTGCATTCATTGCTGTGCATGAAAGGACTGAAAGTCCATGAAATTGTCATGATACTGTAATTCTAAACGTATCTTGAACCTATACTTTGTTATACTTTGTTTGTTTACAAATGCCAATGCAAAAACAACAAACAATGGTGTCATACAACCTCAGATTTGTGGTTATAAAAGGGTATGTATGACTCATAAGGCTTTTAATATCCTTCAAGAATCCATGGGCATAATGTCTGTATAATGTATAATGTATTAATATAATAACTCAAGGATCTCTTACAACATGAACTAGTCACTTTCAATAACAACTCTTGTCAGCTTTGTGTCATTATCCAATTAGGCCCACACACAGTACCATTGTCACGAAACACAATAAGGAATTATAGCCAACACTTGGGGCAGTGGGCGGGCACATTGTCAAACAGCCCTTTTATCACAGCTGTTCTACTCAATATGGCATCTTATGGTTCCATGTAGGCCTATCATACCTTAATGTAGCCTGTAGGCCTATCATACCTTTATGTACCCTATAGGCATATCATACCTTAATATACCCTATAGGCCTATCAGACCTTAATGTACCCTATATGCCTATCAGACCTTAATGTACCCTATAGGCCTATCATACCTTAATGTACCCTATAGGCCTATCAGACCTTAATGTACCCTATATGCCTATCAGACCTTAATATACCCTATAGGCATATCAGACCTTAATATACCCTATAGGCATATCAGACCTTAATATACCCTATAGGCCTATCACACCTTAATGCACCCTAAATGCCTATCATACCTTAATGTACCCTATAGGCCTATCACATATTAATGTACCATGTAGGCCTATCACACCTTAATGTACCCTATATGCCTACCACACCTCAATGTACCCTGTAGGCCTATCATACCTTACTGCACCCTATAGGCCCATCAGACCTTAATATACCCTATAGGCCTATCAGACCTTACTGTACTATGTAAGCCTATCATACCTTAATGTACCCTATAGGCCTATCATACCTTAATGCACCCTATAGGCCTATCAGACCTTACTGTACTATGTAAGCCTATCATACCTTAATGTACCCTATAGGCCTATCATACCTTAATGCACCCTATAGGCCTATCATACCTTAATATACCCTATAAGCCTATCATACCTTAATATACCCTATAGGCCTATCATACCTTTTATATAATCTGTAGGCCTATCATGCATTACTGTACCTTGTAGGTAGGCTGAAACCAATACCTGCCCAACCCCTGGCCAAATGTCAATAATCTTATCCAATATGTTAATAATAATGTTGTTTCATTAGCCATCTCAGTGGCCTTGTGGTTAGAGTGCCCCTCTCAGATTGGAAGGTTTGGAGTTCGCTCCTCGGCTGGGTCATACCAAAGACTGTAAAAATGGGACACAATGCGTCTCTGCTTGGCACTCGGCATTAAGGAGATAGATTGGGGGTAGGTCCCTGCGAAAGACTAGCGTCCTGTCCAGGGGGTGTACTTGTAGATCAAGCTGCCTCCCGCTACAGAAACAGGAGATAGGCTCCTGCTCCTACGAGCCGTTCCAGCTCATGCAAGGCTATTTACTTACTCTTGTTTCATTACTGTCAATGAATATTGGCCAATTTTTTGAGTAATTGACACAATATTAAAGAGTAGGTCACTTGATAGATATTGAAGACTGTGAAAAGAAATGGTCCACAACATTTTATACACAAAGTAGTGCATAGTAACTACATAACAATAACCTAGATTATGAACTTGGTAAATGAATGGTGACTATCTTCTCTCTGTTTCCTGCAGAGGATGGCGTCTCCTTGGCCGGCTCGGTTGCCGGGGACAAGTCCGACACCCTCGGCTCTGCTGCCTCGGGCAAGAAGAGGGGTGGTGGACAGAAGAAGCAGATACAAGCCAACAAATCTGCTCTCCGAGCCCCTCGAGCCCTCTGCTGCCTCACCCTCAGTAACCCCATCCGCATGGCTGCCTTAGCCCTTGTTGAATGGAAATATCCTTCAATGATGATGCACCTCTGTGTGTGTGTGTGTGTGTGTGCGCGCGCGCGCACGCGTCGGCGCATTTAAACCCCCTACTGTGTTGAGACCCTATTAAACTTATCTCAATCGCTTACAAGCATTTTGTGGAACAAATGTTGTTGATTTTCAAAACAGAGTCAGTCTACGAGACACAGAACTCTGTGGCTTTTTGCAAAACAGTAAATGCATTTTCAAAGTGCAGTGGCCTTCTCAAAACATAAATACATCCATCCTAACTATATTATACCACCAAAATTCCAAATACATTTATCAAAAGAGTGCAACCAGACAAGCAGGCAAAACAGAAAGTTAGTCTGTCTTTTAAAAATCCCAGTAGATCAGTAAATTTTCTTTGTCGTCAGTAAATCATGACGATCAAAACTGGAAGTACAACTATCCAAAGGTGCAGAATTATGAGCAATTACTCTCCTTTTATGCATATTTCATCAAACAATTTCATACACTTCAAATCAAATATTATTCCTTGTAAAAATACAATTTTAAATAAGGACATTGTGTGCAGGATTCAATTGTTGTGATCATCACAATCCAATTCCATGTATTTAATTCGTAGGCTGGTTTGCTCATAGAAACACAAAATAGAAATAAGGATACTGTAGGTGATTTCAATAGAGTAACTCAACTGATATGAATGTATAGGCCTCAATCCACACCAAAACAAAGCTCTATAATGTAGGGCTGGGATGATACCAATATCGCAATACTTGTTTGTGTCGTGTCAGGGAAACAAAACACCAAGCGGATTTAACTTCTTTAGGACACTGCCCTAATGTTGGAAACAAACATCATTTTGTTGTCATCCAGAGTCACATTTTACATACAGCAGGTTTGTAAAGGACCAAAGGGTCAGATATGCTTTGTGTTTTAATTTTTGTAATGGAAAAAATATTGCGATACTGGTATTGTCACGGCCCTACTATAATGGAAGGCCAAAATGTTGGAGATGATGACTTAGGAGTAACCCAACTTCATTCGCTGCATCTCTGCATGTCCACAATGTTGAAAAAAAATTCAGAAAGACTAGACAGTCCCAACGTAACACTGAATTTTGTATTCATTAAATTACATTTGTATTTAAAGTTTTGCAAAAAAGTGGGCTTAGTCAGGTACAAGGCAAGAAAATTATCAGAAGGTCTGTAAATGTATTTGAGCATTTGATCATTGCTGTTCTGCTGTAGATACATTTCAACACAGATCCGAAATTGCTTGTACGCGATTGAGAAAAACTGTAAGTCAATGATGCATTCAATGTGGTGTTGAGCATTTACCCTTAACTGTGGTCCTGCAGACCTTTTGATATCTTCATTCTACTTGCTATCTTTGCCAACTGTGTGGCCCTGGGTGTATCTAAACCCTTCCCCGAGGAGGACTCCAATTCCACCAACCACAACCTGGTGAGTTGGTGCACGGCGGCTGATAGAGGCTGAGGTGTCAATCAGGGAGATCATAGAGGGTAAAGAGAGGTTTATTTTGGGAGTGCTATACAAGGACCAAACCTGGGTTAAAATAGAGATATTTGAAATCTGATTCATTTAGCTTGCTTTGGCGCAGTTGAATCAGTGGAATACTTAAAGTGCAAAATCCATCTGGGACTCAGGCAGGCTCAAGCAAATGCTCAAACTATTTGAACAATTTCAAATACTATTTGAACCCATGTCAATGGAATCAAATGACGAGAGGTGATCAGAAAAGCCTGGAAGCCTCGCTGTGAGACGTGGCATTATCAAAGGATGTATCAAAATAGTATGGAAAACAGGTAGATTACACCAGTTTCAGAGAAGTTAGGGGTGTTATCGTAAAGTGTCAAGCCCCTCAACTCCCCCAGTACACAACCTCATCATGCCGAGTCTGTCTAGTCCATCTGCTTGGCTGTGGGGCAGGACAGTGGTTGGTTAGTACTGTATTTAAATCCCTCCGGCGTGGATCCCTTTATTGGATTAGACTTGTGGAAGGGAACTCAGGCTGAAGTCTGACGCTTCACTGTAATACCCCCCTCCCTACTATAGGGATTCCAGTATGAAATCTTTACGGTAGTTTACAGCACATTAACACCCATAAATAACATACACTATATATACTCAAGTATGTAGACACCCCTTCAAATGAGTGGATTCTGCTATTTCAGCCACACCCGTTGCTGACAGGTGTATAAAACCGAGCACACCGCCATGCAATCTCCATAGCAAACACTTTCAACGTGACACTGTCATAGGATGCCACCTTTCCAACAAGTCAGTTCATCAAATTTCTGCCCTGCTAGAGCTGCCCCGGTCAACTGTAAGTGCTGTTCTTGTGAAGTGGAAATGTCTAGGAGCAACAACGGCTCAGCAGCAATGTGGTAGGCCACACAAGCTCACAGAACGGGACCGCCGAGAGCTGAAGCACGTTACATATAAAAATCGTCTGTCCTCGATGGCAAAACTCACTACTGAGTTCCAAACTGCCTATAGAAGCAACGTCAGCAGATTAACTGTTCGTCGGGAACTTCATGAAATGGGTTTCCATGGCCGAGCAGGCACACAGAAGCCTAAGATCACCATGCAGAATGCCAAGAGTCGGCTGGAGTGGTGTAAAGCTCGCCGCCATTGGACTCTGGAGCAGTGGCAACACGTTCTCTGGAGTGATGAATCACACTTCACCATCTGGCAGTCCAACGAATCTGGGTTTGGCGGATGCTAGGAGAACGCTACCTGCCCGAATGCATAGTGCCAACTGTAAAGTTTGGTGGAGGAGGAATAATGGTCTGAGACTGTTTTTCATGGTTTGGGCTAGGCCCCTTAGTTCCAGTGAAGGGAAATCTTAATGTTACAGCATACAATGACATTCTAGAGGATTCCGTGCTTCCAACTTTGTGGCAACAGTTTGGGTAAGGTCCTTTCCTGTTTCAGCATGTCAATGCCCCTGTGCACAAAATGAGGCCCATACAGAAATGGTTTGTTGAGATCGGTGTGGAAAAACTTGACTGGTCTGCACATAGCCCTGACATCAACTCCATTAAACACCTTTGGAATGAATTGGAACGCCTCATCAAAAGAGAACCATCATGCTCTCCCAGAAGCTTGGCTGGTGTGTAAAACCCGCAAATTCAGACAAACAAAAAGGTGTGGTTCCCATCTTGTTTGTATGAATTGGAACGCCAACTGCGAGCCATGACTAATTGCCCAACCTCAATGATGCTCTTGTGGCTGAATCGAAGCAAGTCCCCACAGCAAAGTTCCACCATCTAGTGGAAAGCCTTGTGGAGGCTAGTGGAGGCTGTTATAGCACCAGAGGGGGGGACCAACTTCATATTAATGCCCATGATTTTGGAGAGAGATGTTCAACGAGCAGGTGTCCACATACTTTTGGTTGTGTAGTATGGTGTTAAGAAATACTTATAGGGTAATTGTCCTCACTTCAGGGACTACAGCTGTCCTGATTTGAATAGAATGAAGCAATCGCTGTCTCCATTCATTGCACTACAGCCTATCGTTCCATAGTGAAGGTACTGTACCTTCTAATCTGTCACATCACCTTGTTTGACCACGATGCTATAGCCAGCTTTTGGCTGCATTCCTATTCCAGCCTGATGCCTAGCGACTGTGGTGCCAAAGATTAGCAGCATTAAGAAGCATTAGTCCAAGGGTTACTGACTAGCGCTCTAGTGGCTGGCTCATTAAGCCTGTTTTGGGCTGTAAGTTAACAGGGCTGAAGCTACTGTAATCACTACAGGACAGACTCTGGCTACTTCCGAAATGGCTCCCTATTCGTGTGCACTAATTTTGACCTAAAGTATACATGTACAGTATAAGCCATCAACGTGACAGTGCCTGGCTTCCTTGCCACCCCACATGCAGTAGATACATCAAACTTAAACATTACACCCCTGAATATAACATATGCATTGGATATTAGACAGGTATTAACCCTGCATTATGAACATCCACAGACATCTTGTAAAAATGTCTTTACCTAATTTTCCCAACAGTTGTCTTTGCTCTTTACTGATTACAGTAACGGACAAATTAGGAAGTATGTATATTTGACCATGCTGTCTTCTCCCTCTCTGTGAGTGCAGGAACAAGTAGAGTATGTCTTCCTGGTCATCTTCACCATTGAAACCTTCACTAAGATCCTGGCCTATGGCTTGGTCATGCACCCTAGCGCCTACATCCGCAGTGGCTGGAATTTGCTTGATTTTGTCATCGTTGTCGTCGGGTACGCTAGCTCATGTCTCCATTCCTCTTCTGTTACCCCCTCCATTCTGTTTATGGTATTTTAGCTGTATTGTTGTTGTGCGGCTGTTGTTGCAGGTTGTTCAGTGTGGTTGCTGAGGGGACGGCCGACCACAAGCCTGGAGAGGCCCACCACGCAGCAGGCAAACCAGGAGGACTGGATGTCAAAGCGCTCCGAGCCTTCAGGGTGCTGCGACCCCTTAGGCTGGTGTCTGGCGTTCCCAGTAGGTTTGCGTGTGTGTGTACATGTGTGTGTGTGTGTGTGTGTGTGTGTGTGTGTGTGTGTCTGTGTGTGTCTGTGTGTGTGTGTGTTTCAGTAAAACCCATCTCTCTGCTGGGTGAATGTGTGTGTGTGTGTGTGTGTGTGTGTGTGTGTGTGTGTGTGTGTGTGTGTGTCTGTGTGTGTGTGTGTGTGTGTGTTTCAGTAAAACCCATCTCTCTGCTGGGTGAATGTGTGTGTGTACATGTGTGTGTGTGTGTGTCTGTGTGTGTGTGTGTGTCTGTGTGTTTCTGTGTGTGTGTTTGTGTGTGTGTGTGTGTGTGTGTGTGTGTGTGTGTGTGTGTGTGTGTGTGTGTGTGTGTGTGTGTGTGTGTGTGTGTGTGCAGGTCTCCAGATTGTCTTGAACTCCATCATGAAGGCCATGGTTCCCCTACTCCACATTGGTCTGCTGGTCATGTTTGTCATCATCATCTATGCCATCATCGGCCTGGAGCTCTTCCTCGGCAGGATGCACAAGACCTGTTTCTACTTGGGCACAGGTACAAACTTCACTTACAACACAAACAAGTATACTGCACTGTACTGTACATACCCTGCTCTATACTGTACATACACATCCTAACACTATATTAAAGAGTTGCATTTGAGTCATTGTACGCAGACATGGGTAAACAAGTTATTTGCATACAAGTTTGTTATCAGCTAATGCTTTGGAAGCCTGGATTTTATATGAGATTTCCATCTTTTTACTAAGAAGACTAAGACATTTGTCACGATGAGTGACCTCCTCATGTTGTCCTCTCTCCCAGAACTGAACGTGGATGATGACCCCACACCGTGTGCGTTTGCTGGAAATGGGCGCGATTGTGTGGGCAATGGGACAGAGTGCAGAGGACCGTGGGAGGGGCCTAATGGCGGGATCACCAACTTTGACAACATATTTTTTGCCATGTTGACTGTGTTCCAGTGTATCACCATGGAGGGCTGGACCGATGTGCTCTACTGGGTAATATCAGCCTCTCTTTTTTTTCTTGGCTGCATCATAAATGGTACCCAACTCCCTATAGTGTGTTACTTTGAGCAGAGACCTGTGGACCCTGGCCAAACGTAGTGCAATACATAGGGAAAAGGGTGTCATTTTGAATGCACCCCTAGTACTTTCTTCCTATTCTTAACTACTCCTCTGATTTAATTTGACTTAAATTGTCTATCGTCACATAAAAATGGAACAGTTTCTGATTATCTATCTATCAATCAATCAAGCAATCAATCAATCAAATGTATTTATAAAGCTCTTTTTTAAATCAGCAGTTATCACAAAGTGCTTATACAGAAACCCAGCGTAAAACCCCCCAATGCAGATGTAGAAGCACGATTAACAATGCTTCATCTCCCTCTGTCTCTTTCTGTATTCCTGCAGATGAATGATGCAATTGGCTTTGAAATACCCTGGGTGTACTTTGTCTCTCTGGTCATATTTGGCTCGTTTTTCGTACTCAACCTTGTATTGGGAGTGTTGAGCGGGTGAGTGAGTGGAAGTTTGTGTGGATGTTTGTCTTGTGTTACATTTGTGTGTGAAGGCCTTCTCCGAGTGTAGGTTGTGTGCTGACCGTCTATGTGTGCGACTGTACGTGTGTCTGTGTGTGCAGGGAGTTCTCCAAGGAAAGAGAGAAAGCCGTGGCTCGTGGAGAGCTGCAGGACGCCCAGAATAAGAAGCAGATGGAGGAGGATATGTGTGGTTACATGGACTGGCTCATCGAGGCCGAGGATGTGGATGAGGAAGGAAACAAACGTACGGTTAACTGACTGACTGAGATACACACGCACATATAAACACACAAATAAATGCACACACATTGAAAACACAGCCTTGCACCCATATAGTCAACCTTTCCTTTGTCTCCTAACAAGGTGCTGCTGTTGCCAAGAAGAAAATGATGAAGAAGTTTGGCTGGTATAAACACAGCGAGGACGGAGGTATGATGGCCTGTCACTCTTCTCACTGTTACTGTCTGTGTATTAATACAGGAAAACTTAAAACCGTTTTACCTCATTTCTACCAGCATGTCACATGTGCAACCAGAAGGGGAAAAAAACTCTAGACCACCTTCATCATCCCCACAGAGGCTGTACGTTCATATCCCAACCAACAAGTCTTCGATTACATGTAACATCTCCACCGAGCTAAAGGGTAGAGCTGCTGCTTTCAAGGAGCGAGACACTAATCCGGACGCTTATAAGAAATCCCACTATTTAAATTTTTTTTTTATTTCACCTTTATTTTACCAGAATCCAATTCGCTATGCCCTCCGATGAACCATCAAACAGGCAAAGCGTCAATACAGGAATAAGATTGAATCCTGCTACACCACCTCTGAAGCTTGTCAGATGTGGCAGCGCTTGAAAACCATTACGGATTACAAAGGGAAGAGCAGCCGCGAGCTGCCCAATGACACAAGCCTATCAGACAAGCTAAATGGCTTCTATGCATGCTTCGAGGCAAGCAACACTGGAGCATGCATGAGAGCACAAGCTGTTCTGTGTGATCACGCTCTCCGTAGCCAATGTGAGTAAGACCTTTAAACAGGTCAACATTCACAAGGCCGAAGAGCCAGACGGATTCCCAGGACATGTACTCAGAGTATGCGCTGACCAACTGGCAAGTGTCTTCACTGACTCTCAGGCGTGCATGCTTAGTCCCCTCCTGTACTCCCTGTTCACCCACGACTGCATTGCCAAACACGACTCCAACACGACTCCAACACGACCCCGCCCCCGCCCCCCAGGAGTCTGCAAAGATTTGGCATGGGTCCTCAGATCCTCAAAACGTTACACAGCTGCACCATCGAGATCATCCTGGCTGGTTGCATGACTGCCTGGTATGGCAACTGCTCGGGCATCTGACCGCAAGGGGCTACAGAGGGTAATGCGTATGGCCCAGTATGTCACTGGGGCCAAGCTTCCTGCCATCCAGGACCTCTATACCAGGTGGTGTCAGAGGAGGGCCCTACAAATTGTCAAAGACTCCAGCCACCCTAGTCATAGACTATTCTCTCTGCTACTGCACGGCAAGCGGTACCGGAGCGACAAGTCTAGGTCCAAAAGGCTCCTTAACAGCTTCTACCCCCAAGCCATAAGACTGCTGAACAGTTAATCAAATGACTACCTGGGCTATTTACATTGACCCCTTTTTTATGCTGCTGATCCTCACTGTTTATTATCTATGTATAGTCACTTTACTCCTACCTACATGTACATATGACCTCAATTACCTTGACTTACCTGTACCCCTGCACATTCATTTGGAACCGATATCCCCTGTATATAGCCTAGTTAATGTTATTTTAATATTTTATCGTAGAACCTTTTCATATTTTGCAAATATTTTCTCACTCTGCAATGTTCTTTAAGAGCTTGTAAGTAAACATTTCACTGTAAGATCTACAGCGGTTGTATTCGGCGCATGTGACAAATACAGTTTGATTTGTTTTGAACTACTAGGCTCTCTGTGATCTAATCTATGGCTCTGTTATGTGTTCAACAGAATCGGATTCAGACTCTGAATTTGAAGCATATCTAGATGACGACAATGGCTGCTGCGCATCTCTTATGTAATGAAATAAACAAATGTATTTGAATTTCATTCTTTGTTAATTAGATGTCATTGTTATCAATGTTGTGATGTAATGCTTCTTTCTCCTTTTTTTCAGGGCTAAAATGATGGCCAACAGTTTCTGGTAAGTTGAGTAGGATAGCTCAGTTGTGCCTCTGACTATGATTCAATTATATGACATGCTATTTTATCAAATCGATTCTTTAGTGAATAACAGTTCAAAGTTCATACGAAGTTGACATAATCAGCTCGTGCTGTATTCTGGCTGGTCCAGTCGAAATTCACCAATCCAGTGTGGGGATCTGGTCTCGTACATTTTGTTAGATAGAGTAGCCTTTCAACTGTTCGCAACCACAAGCCGGGGTTTGCTTAGTCTAACGTGAATTGGGTCACAGGGGTTTTTGTACTGGGGAATAGAAGGGCGTGTTTCATCCCTCTCCAACCAATGTCTGTTCACTTGGGTGTGGCCACTGAGTGAGCATAAGTTTACTTATGAAAACAATTCTCTCATTTAGAAGCTAAAATCAGATTTCGTCATCTCACAAATAGTTTCATATTTAAACATTTAAATTGCGCAACAACTCCATGTGAATCGGATAACTACAATGTGTAGACTTTCCAAGATACAATTTATGTCATCCTATCATCAGATATAATGTCCCAGACAACAACTGATCTGACATCATATTCTTTAAGTACCAACGGACACTTTCAAATGGTTGAGAAAGGGAATTATTCCCCAACCTTTACCATACTTTCTCTGTGGTACGAAGGGCTTTCCAAGAGTCCATTCTGTAGAGTGGAGAGAAAAGGGGGAAGGGTATTTATGGGGGGTCATAAACCTCACCCAACAGGGAAATGTCATGACAGTTCTCAGAATATACACAATAATGTTTTATTTCCTGTTTTTTTTAAATGAGAAAGTACACTACAGACTTTTGACAAAGCCGGTTTCTGACCCTTCCGCTCCTCATGCAACTTGTCTCCTGTTTTCTCACTTCACTCAGTGAACAGCTATGCCAACTGAACCACGCCTTTCGGAAGAACTGTCGTGTAGCAGTCAAATCCCAGAACTTCTACTGGCTGGTGCTTCTTCTGGTGTTTCTCAACACTGCAGCCAGCGCCTCTGAACACTACGGCCAGCCCAAGTGGCTCACCGAGATGCAGGGTCAGGATACACTCTCTTCTCTACATCTCTTCCTGTTATTCGTTCTCTCTCCACCTACCTGTATCTGGTCTTTTCTATTTGTTTCTGCTTGTCTTCCTCCCCTGTTTCCTTTTCTCTACGTCATTTTCTCCATAATTCAGCAGGATGAAATGTTGACATAGACGTCAGGAAAAATATATATACATAAATACATAAATAACCTTTATTTTCCTTGGTCTTTCCTTCAGAGCGGGCCAATAAGATCCTGTTGATGTTGTTCACGCTGGAGATGCTGTTAAAGATGTACAGTTTCGGTTTCCAGATCCACTTCATGGCTCTGTTTAACCGCTTCGACTGCTTCGTGGTGTGTGGTGGCATCCTGGAGACAGTCTTGGTAGAGTTGCAAATCATCCCTCCCATCGGCATCTCTGTGCTACGCTGTGTCCGCCTGCTCAGGGTGTTCAAAGTGACACGGTTGGTAACTGCTAGCTTGGTCCCAGTTCTGTTTGTGTTGTCTTGCTCACATTGCCTACGGTCTTGTTAGCCTGGTCCCAGATCTGTTTGGTCTGTCTTGCTTGCTTGGTTCCAGTTCTGTTTGTGTTGTCTTGCTCATACGGTCTACAGTCTTGCTAGCTTGGTCACAGGTCTTGCTTGCTTGGTCACAGATCTGTGTGGGCTGTCTTGCTAGCTTGGTCCCAGATCTTTCCAGAATACGCTGCTATGCAAGTTAAACGCACTTCTGAAAGAACTATATGGAATGTCACTCAGCAATTGATACATTTCATGCATGCATTCAGTATGGAAGGCTACTACATACCTCATACCCTCAAACACTGAAACTACCTGTTTCCTGTTTAGGCACTGGGCAGCCCTATCAAACCTGGTCAATTCCCTGCTCAACTCCATGAAGGCTATCTGCTCCCTGCTGCTCCTGCTTTTCCTCTTCCTCATCATCTTCTCCCTGCTGGGGATGCAGCTGTTTGGGGGCAAGTTCAACTTTGATGAGACTCAGATGAAGAGAAGCACGTTTGACACTTTTCCCCAGGCCCTGCTCACCTGCTTCCAGGTAGAATTCTAACACTAATTCTAACACTACTATTGAATTCCCCATACTTTTAATTACAGTCGCCCTCTCTCTGTCTCTCTCTTTCCCTCTGTCTCTCTCTCTGTCTCTCTCTCGCTCTCTCTCACTCTCTCTCTCTCTCTCTGTGTGTCTCTATTTCTATGTATCTCTCTCTCTCTTTCTTTCTTTCTTTCTTTCACTCTCTCTCCCCCCTCTCTCCCTCTCCTTTTCTCCTCTGTAGATCCTTACAGGAGAGGACTGGAATGCTGTGATGTATGATGGGATCATGGCTTATGGCGGGCCAGTCTTCCCACAGATGATTGTGTGTGTCTACTTCGTCTCCCTCTTTGTTGTTGGCAACTGTATCCTTTCTGTTAACCAAGACAGAGAGAGTTGGTTATATACATAAAATCTGCTTTTGTACAATTTACTTGTTTATTCTTTATTTAACCTTTATTTAACTAGGCAAGTCAGTTAAGAACAAAATCTTATTTGCAATGACGGCCTACAAAGCCATTGAATGTACACAAACCTCTATCAATACCGACTGTACTCTATAAGATCGGTATTCACTGATGTTGTCAAGCTCTTGGTCAATTCCTTGATATCTCTTGATTAGATATCCTGCTCAATGTCTTCTTGGCTATCGCTGTGGACAACTTGGCAGGTGGCGATGGTGGAAAAAAGCAAGTAGAGTAAGTATCACAGAAGCCAAACGAATGAAATGTATAACTTGATGGTCTGTTTATATTACTGGACATAGCTAAGTAGCATCAGTAATGAAGAGAATAAGTAGACAAACTTGATGGTCTGGTTATATTACTGGACATAGCTAAGTAGCATCAGTAATGAGGAGAATAAGTAGACATAACTTGATGGTCTGTTTATATTAC
Source organism: Oncorhynchus tshawytscha (assembly GCF_018296145.1). NCBI lineage: Eukaryota > Metazoa > Chordata > Actinopteri > Salmoniformes > Salmonidae > Oncorhynchus > Oncorhynchus tshawytscha. The sequence goes on along the minus strand of NC_056450.1, from coordinate 15,036,192 downwards.
TGGACATAGCTAAGTAGCATCAGTAATGAAGAGAATAAGTAGACAAACTTGATGGTCTGGTTATATTACTGGACATAGCTAAGTAGCATCAGTAATGAGGAGAATAAGTAGACATAACTTGATGGTCTGGTTATATTACTGGACATAGCTAAGTAGCATCAGTAATGAGGAGAATAAGTAGACGGTGGACAAAAGCAAAGTGGTGAATTAATGGTTTTGCAGAGAGAAAAAGGATGATGAAGAGGACTGGGACGAAGATGAAGACAAAGAGGAAGATGCGGCGGTATGTACCGAAATATTGTTTCAGGGGACCAACACAGTACAATATTTTCTACAGCAGCTACTCTTATGGGCTGCAACCTTATCTAACCGATAATGGTTTAGAAGGAGTGTCTGTGCTCCTCAGTGTTTTAAAAATAAAAGAGAATCTCATGTTTGCATTTCTTTTTTGCTCGCTCTTTCCTTGTGCAGAATGAGATGGATGACTGGGAGGAGAATGAGGAGTTGAGAGCCATCGAGGGTCTGGAGGGTAAGTGTCGTTCCGTACACCTCAGAAGGGTTCTCGTCAGACTGTGTGACACATGGATTGCGCTCTAAATCGACTGATCTGATCAACTCCCCTCTCTAGGAATCATGCCTGTGAAGCCTGAATCCGCTCCAAAAGAGAAGATTGAACCCATTCCAGATGGGAGCTCCTTCTTCATTCTTGGAAAAAGAAACTGGTAAGTCACAGCCATGGAGCCCTATGGACCCTGGTCAAAAGTAATGCACTATATAGGGAATTGTGTGCCATTTCAGAGCACCCATATCACTTGCATCGTCTCTCCTCTCCCTTCAGCCTCCGAGTGGCCTGTCACAACCTCATCCACCACTCCTACTTCACCAACCTCATCCTCGTCTTCATCATCGCCAGTAGTATTTCTCTGGCCGCTGAGGATCCAATCAGAGCTCACTCCTTTAGGAACAACGTACGGCAACATTTTTAAAATAAATCCCTCTCGATATCTACTCAGTCAACTGTCAGTCCCGCCCTCACAACCAAGCACTACCTAGCGCCCAATCAACATCTATAGTCTATAACCGGCATTCAAATCTACCGTTCACACTCTCACTCAACTACCGTAAATCTACCCTCACTGCTCAATGGTTTCAACCAAAAGTGCTGTTCTCATACTCACCTTCCTTACAATGCCCACCGGGGTTGGGTTAAATGCAGAAGACACATTTCAGTTGAATGCATTCAGTTGTACTACTGACTAGGTATCACCCTCTTTCCCTTTCCACCTCCAAATAGTGTTTCTGAATTGTTGCCATGATGCTGACGTAGGATATCTTCTATATCTTCAGATGCTTGGCTACGCTGATTATGCGTTCACCTCCATATTCACTGTGGAAATCATACTGAAGGTAAAATGTGACCAGATATGCAGATGAAATGGGTCAAGCACTTTTGAGATTATACTACGTTTTGGAATGTTACTTCATTGTGAATTGACAATGATCTGCATAGGCTATCTTTCCTTCAGGCAGTAGATCTACGTCTATCTATAAACATATATGGGAGTGCACGTGGCAGTGTAAATAGCATTTAGAATCCCTCTTAACTCTTGTGATTTTTCTCCCTCTCCAGGTGACGGTTTTTGGTGCGTTCCTTCATCCTGGTTCCTTCTGTAGGAATGCCTTCAACCTCCTGGACCTTTTGGTTGTCAGTGTGTCTCTCGCGTCCTTCTTCCTCCAGTGAGTGTCTGTCGGGATGTTATCCAAGTGGGCTCGGACCTCAGGCGCATAGCTGAAAAGCTTGTGCCTGAAGTCGAGCAGGAGTCCCATTGACAGTATGGTACAACCATTTTCAACCAACCTTTACCTAGCGGTACTGTCTTCGTTATTCTCATAAACTTCTGTTTCCATTTGCAGTTGGAACTCCAGAAACCAGAGAATAGATATTAAATTCACTTTTTGTAGAGAGTGAGAAATGGCCTCTCACATGTGTAAATCTTTGTTTGTGTTGTTTGGATCGCACTGTGTGACGCCTTATTCTACATGTGGCTGTTTCACTTACAAATGACTAGTTCCTGCTAAGCTGTTGTGAAATGCCTGATGTCTGGCAGCTAAAATGGTAAGGAAACTCCTCATGCAGCACAGACATTTCAGTTCATATTTTTCTGAATATTCTCAGCTTTTTGGATTCCAGCTGCAACTGTGAACAGAAGTTTGTAAGACACTGGTGTCTTCTGAATCAAGAATGAAGAAAGTATCGCCAAGTAAATGTTGGTTGAAAATAACTGTACCAAGGCTAGTGGACCATTGACTCAAAGGCCATCACAAGCTAGTTAGCTAGCTATACAGATGAATGTAAGATTTGATCAGCTATCAGTGTGTCTGTCTGTCTGTCTGTCTGTCTGTCTGTCTGTCTGTCTGTCTGTCTGTCTGTCTGTCTGTCTGTCTGTCTGTCTGTCTGTCTGTCTGTCTGTCTGTCTGTCTGTCTGTCTGTCTGTCTGTCTGTCTGTCTGTCTGTCTGTCTGTCTGTCTGTCTGTGTCTGTCTGTCTGTGTGTGCGTGTGCGTGTGCGTGTGCGCGTATTGTTATGTATACTGTATTTTTTGTGTCTCACAAAATACATACTCTGGCTACACAATACATTTCCCATTTGCAAAGACAATACATTTTGAATTGATTTGGTTCTGTCCTAAAAGGGACATTGGAAGGATGATGAACTGCCCTTCCTTTACAGGTCAATGGACAGTATTGGCCCTGGTTATATAGACATAATACTGTAACAGCACTCTCTGCTGGTCAGACAAGAAAAGTGCTGTGGGGATCATTCCAACACTCGTATCTGCTTCTCTTATACTCTCAGTTCCAGCGCTATCTCTGTGGTCAAGATATTCAGGGTACTCAAAGTGCTCAGGCCTCTTCGAGCAATCAACAGAGCCAAGGGACTCAAGGTAATCATTTGACCACTTTAACCACCTCTCTCTTTCTCTCTCTCTCTCTCTCAATTGAATTCAAAGGGCTTTATTGGCATGGGAAACACACGTTTACATTGCCAAAGCAACTGGAACAGACAATTAACAAAAGGGAAACAAACAGGGGGAACATGAGTATACATTACACTTACAAACGTTTTAAAAGAATATAGACATTTCAAATGTTACATTATTGGCTATGTACGGTGTTGTAACAATGTGCAAGTAGTTCAATTATGAAAGGGAGAACAAATAAACAGATAAATATAGGCTGTATTTACAATGTTGTTTGTACTCCACTGGTTGCCCCTTTCTCATGGAAACGGGCCACAAATCTTTCTGCTGTGACTGCACACTGCAGTATTTCGCCTAACAGATATGGGAGTTTATCAATGTTTGATTTCTTTTCAAATTCTTTGTTGGTCTGTGTGACCTGTGAGAAATGTGTGTCTATAACGTGGTCATACATTTGGCAGGAAGTTAGAAAGTGCATCTCAGTTTCCACCTCGATTTGAGGACAGTGGGCACATAGCTTGTCTTCCTATGGCGGCTACTCTCAATGGTAAGGCTTTCTTAGTTTGGGGTCAGTCACAGTGGTCAGGTATTCTGCAACTGTGTACTCTCTGTTTAGGGCCAGATAGCATTCCAATTTGCTCCGTATTTGTTTGATTCTTTCCAGTGTACCAAATAGTTATCTTTTTGCTTTCTTATCATTTGGTTGTGTCTAAATGTGTTTCTATCCTGGGGCTCTGTGGGGTCTGTTTGTGTTTGTGAACAGAGCTCCAGAACCAGCTGGCTTAAAGGACTCTTCTCTAGGTTTATCTCTCTGTAAGTGAGGGCTTTGTGGTGGAATGTGTGGGCATCGCTTCCTTTTAGGTGGTTGTAGAATTGAACAGCTCTTTTCTGGATGTTGATAACTAGTGGGTATAGTCCTAATTCTGATCTGCATGCATTGTTTGGGGTTTTGCGTTGTACGCAAAGTATATTTTTGCAGAATTCTGCAGGCAATCTCTCAATTGGGTGTTGGTCCCATTTTGTGAATTCTTGGTTGGTGAGTGGACCCCAGACCTTAGAACCTTAGAAGGCAATGGGTTCGATAACTGCTTTAAGTATTTTTTGCCAGATCCCAATTGGGGTGTTGAGTTTTATATTCCTTTGGATGGCATAGAAGGCCCTTCTTGCCTTCTCTCTTAGATCGTTCACAGCCTTATGGAAGTTACCTGTGGTGTTGATGTTTAGGCTGAGGTAGGTGTAATTCTTTGTGTGTTCTAGGGCAACAGTGTCTAGATAGAATTTGTATTTGCTGTCTTTGCTACTGGACCTTTTTTGGAACAGCATTATTTTTGTCTTATTGAGACTCACTGTCAGGGCCCAAGTCGGACAGAATCTGTGCAAAAGATCTAGGTGCTGCAGTAGGCCCTCCTTGGTTGGGGACAGAAGCACCAGATCATCTGCAAACAGTAGACATTTGATTTCTGAGTTCAGTAGGGTGAGGCCTGGTGCTGCAGACTGTTCTAGTGCCCACTCCAATTCATTGATATATATGTTGAAGAGGGTGGGGCTCATGCTGCATCCCAGTCTCAGCCCACGGCCCTGGGGAAAGAAATATGTGTGTTTATTGCCAATTTTTACTGCACACTTGTTTGTGTAATTTGATTTTATAATGTCATATGCTTTTCCCCCAACACTGATTTCCATCAATTTGTATAGCAGACCCTGTTGCCAAATTGAGTATAACACCTTTTTGAAATCAACAAAGCATGAGAAGACTTTTGTTTGCTTTTGTTTTGCTTTGATTGTTTGTCAACAAT